>NC_141287.1:15018723-15038723 GCF_037954325.1 Fistularia commersonii | reverse complement strand
GAGCCAGCCCATATAAGGCGCCGAACACGATCATGAGATTGCGCGTTTGATGGATTTCCTTCGTTATTGGATGGCAAGTCTGTTGTAATGTGGATCTGTGTTGCACAGGAAGAAAATAATATCGACGATAATGATGTTTTCCCGAAATGCGAGGTTCGAACGGGGACACAAGCAGCGGAAAATCACGCGCTGTTGTCAATTGAACTGTTTTCCTAAATTTTAACGATGAGACCGCAAACTCTGGAGTTGGAAATGCCTCGCTCTTTGGCCGGGCGCTCCTGCCCACTAATTGGCCTTTCACCGAAGCGAGAAGGAAGTCAATATCAGTAACTGTTTTGATGATTGTTTGCAATTCTGCATTTATTCCGTATCCCGCGGTGTCATTGTGTAACACAAAAGGCACAGAACAAATAAAAAAACACGCATGTGCTGTCGCCGGTGATATAAAAACATTTCAAATAATTCAATGAAATCCTCTGAGTAAGCAAAACACACACACGGACATTGTTACGTCCTGTGAATCGATCCACGCACGATACCGACTGCTGTCAGTTGCCGTTTCCTGAGCTGTACTTTAGACCTAGATATGTTTCTGACATATTTGCATATCTGCAGCTTCCTGCTTTAAAGGTGTCACACTGACAGAGCTGAGTTACAAATGAAACAAAATGTTCGTCGCTAATGCTTAATGTGCATCGCTAATGCTAATGACAGTGAACGCAAACAAAAACACACAATTGCTGCATTTCGCCGTCCATAAAGACGCGATGAAGCAATCCGGCTTCAACGTGATGACATTGCGCTCCCTGCGGAGAAAGACCTTTTTTTTTTTTTTTTAATGGATTAGATGATTTGCGCTGTATACATTTTTGGGAGTCGGTTTAGTTTTCTATTTGTGCGTTCGCTCTAATGAGGCACAGTAAATTGTCTTCCTGTGGCCCCGAAATGCTTTCCATATTAGATTTCCTTCGCTGGCGAAGACGAGCAATCAAACGAGACTAAATGAAAAACAGAGATGAAGACGGCACTAATGACGAGAGGGAGGGAAGCTAAAGAGGCTGCAAAAATAGAGAATCTCTGCAAAGACAAGAAAATACTTGAAATAAAAACGTCGATATTTATTCCCTCGTGTCGTCACCTTAAGCGTGAAGACCAGCCGTTTCCCGGCTTCCTTTCCCTGAACTCCAACTCCGTCATCAAGAACTCCGACAATGGCCTCGGCAAGGAAACCCCTCCTCCGATTACTTCAAATCAAAGAGGTAAAACAGCCAGGTAACACCACATTATTAGCGCCGGAGTGGGCGTGACCGTCTCCATTTAGCTCACTTTCAATAAAATGCCCAATCACACTGTTGTTTTTCTTATCATTTGACCAATCCACTTTAAGTGATCCTAAGTGAGGGGCACTTATGGCTGTCTATTTCTTCCTGACTGAGGATGAGGAATGCGCTGCCGGCGTGTTCGAGGCAGCCGGGGGAGTAAATACAGGGGTGGCACCGCACCTGTCACTCAAATTAGACCAACCACTTGCACCTTCATCCCGGCGTCATGCTATTAAAACGCGCAGATATGTTAACGGCTATTTTTGAATTTCGCCAATACGGGCGGAAACACTCGCACAACTGCTTGCATCCTTTATCTTTCAGTTGAGTTTGTTAGCAGCGCTGCACCGTTTGGCCTTCATGGCTCTGCTATCAGAAGCTCTTAGATGTAAACGCAGAGTGTGACACATATCTACAGGTTGTGGAAAATAAACTAGTGTGAAGTTCATCTGCAGAGGGGCGCACGCAAACATCTGGTCCGCTACTATGCTGAGCTTAAAATACCAAATTGTGAGAAACCGATGCAAGGGTACCCGCCATAAGATGTGTTTCATGGACTCACTTACTCATTCACTTCAATGAAAAACGCACTTTAAAACTGTTGATGCAACTGCACTTTCACACTGCTATCACTTTTTTCTGCGACTGCAGCGTAGCACGCCTGTCAAAATATAACCGTGCAATATCTACCTAAGCATAACTTGTCCTTGTTTGTTGTTCTCTGCGACAAAAATCGTTTATAATTATTTGTATTTTTGCACCGGGGATGTTAGAATAATGCTAACATCGCTAACGTATGACAGTATTGACAATAAAGTTGACTTTTTAAAGGTGTAAAGCCACATGTGTAAGTGTGTGCATGTGTGTGTGTGTGTGTGTGTGTGTGTGTGTGTGTGTCTGCTTGCGTGTTTATTTTTTTCTCTCTCCATTTGCGATTGCTTTAATTACAGACTTAGTGTCAGCTTCCCACTTGGAGCGCAGGAAAAACAAACCCTCAGAGCAGATGAAAAGGAGTCTCTCACACTCACTCACACACACACACACACACACACGGACGTCTGCAGCACACACCTATCTCACCTCCAATCAGTCAGTGCACTCTTTGATTCTTTGCCTGCCGGTGATCTGTCTTTCATCGTCTCCTCTTCCTGATACCTTGCCCCGCCCTCCCGCCTCCCCACCCCCCCGTCTTCGGTGGTGTTCCGCTGTGCCGGGGCAGGACATCTCTCTTGTCTCTGTTTCTGTTTATTCTGCGCTCGCTGGAGGAGGGGCGACTAATCTGCATCCAGGAATTCATTTGTAGTCCTTATTTCTTCTCACACCGATGCCAGAGCCCGCGCAGTGAAAACATTTTACACCCTGCTTCTATTTGTATTCGGTATGCTTGCGTAGATTAAACAATCCAGCGAGGAGTCGGTGAAAAAAAAAAAAAAAACAACATGAATTTGTCACACAAACTAGCCTCGAGAATTCATCTTGCTCTAATCAATTCTCCTTTTCCGTGCATCCCTGCACCAAGTGTGTGTCATATTAAATATTTTCCCCACCTGTGTGTGTGTGTGTGTTTGCAGGTTCACTCAACAATGACTGCACCGATTGCCTGCAGACGAGCTGGACATACGTAATTCATGGAGCGAAGTAACAAACTTCCAGGTCCGCGCTCAGATCGTCCATCTGTCAGCAAGATTATTCAAAATCAGCAACAGCTGTATTTCCACCACAGGTTCTCAGGTGGTCTCGGCTTTCGCTTGCTTTTGGTGCAAAAACCTACGCTCCGATCGGTCGCGGCGGCCGGCAGTTTATCGACCGAATGTTTGTTTCACGTCGGACTGCACAGAACAGAAAGGCTCTGTAATTTCTGAAAAGCGTTTCATTATTTTAGCTGGTAACGTCGCTCAGGTTGCTTGAAACGCACAGGTCTGGAGTCCAGCGAGAGATGCTGGCCTATGTTTTGCTGGAGGCAAATGTACGTGGTAATGCTGCAATCGCAGTACAAGATGAATACTCGAGCAGCGAGCCTCGCATGTCCGGCTCAATGCATCGAATCTTTCTCCAGCGTTACATTGGTTCTTTTGTTCTAAATGTGTTTATATTGGGGTGCAAGTCGAAGCTTGCCCTTTGAGTATCAGGCGTATCATGCAATGGCCAACTCAACGACAAACTCCCGTCCCGTCCCCGTCCTCCTGTCATTCATCTCTGTTTAGGTGTCAGATTTATTGCAAGGCACAACATATCTTTCTGAATTACGCTGCCATCTTTCAAATGAGAGCAAAAAAAAAAATCCGAGATGGCGGTATATAAACCACGCAGGATTACCGTAAATTCCAGACTTTGCATCTTTATATAGGCCACACCTACTAATAAAAAAAAAAAAAAAAGAAATTGTGCATAAATAAACTGCAATTTTCTAAGAGCCGCAGCAAGATGTAATAGGAAAGATTTTTCTGCAAACTTTTGCACATCTACAAGTAGCGGTACATAACGGAAATGCTTTTTTTCAGAACCGATGCCGAACTTATGTGCCACAGTTCTATTTCCTTCGTTGACAGCCAGACTGATCACTTTCAGTTGAAACTTGCTTCAAATGTATTTCTACGCCTCTTTTTCATGATAGAGGTGTGTGCAAAAAGCGCAAAATGGTTTATCGTACATGCGAGTGGGTTTGCCGAACCAGACTCATTTGTCCACTGTGACGGTGTTGGCAGAAGGAAGCTACGGTGATCAGCCTATAAAAATCCATCAATTTGCCACATTGCTGTAAAAGCTGCGGTTCTCAAAGCGTGTGAAAAAAGTAGCGACTCATATCCTGGAATTCACTGTACTTTTTCCAATTTTGTTTCAACATTTTACATCTTGCTGATGACATCACATAGTGGTTCAGTTGTTAGTTGATGGTTTCTGACAGCAGCACGTGTTGCTCTGTGAAATCTCTGTTCCCCCTGTGGAGAGGAGCCTCAACGGCCGCATTGATTACAGAACAGACGAGGCCACATCACGGCCCCCCTGCACGGAGGGGCTTCAACGGTTGATTTAGAATCTCTTTTGTCGAGAGTCAAACCTATGATTAGAAAAACATTTTCGCCTGATGTAGCTTTGCCAGGGTTATGGTGAGTAAATTGAAATATAATAAAATGCAGCTACTTCTGATTTTATTGTGGACCTCCTGGAAACCCCTCAAGCTCTGCTCTTTTAACCGGTTGTGCAGCAGTATGAAGGGAGGAGAAAAAAAAAAATTAAACATTTGTTATGGCTGAAACATATCGAGATCATCGGCAACTTAATGACCTCTTACTTCCATCCAATCACGTTGGGTCATTTACTTGCACAAGCTGACTCCTGCTGGCTAACCATGGATCTGTGCAGGTTGTTGCGTAGTGCAACAGCATAAACACTATATTTACACGCATATGTCTTTGCATATGTATGTGCATAAGCATAGACGTATGTATATGTACATGCACATGTGTTTGTGCATATGCATACAAATATGCATAGGTGTTTGTATGTGTATGTGTATATGTCCATTCCCTTACTCTGTTCTCTGTTTTTATCCTTGTTGGTCTCAGCGCATTTGCATCCTGCTTATTTTGGTTTGTTTTTGTCATTGCAATTGTCACTAAATGTTCCTATCCTTGTTGTCGGTTTGGTTGTCTATTGTTTCACCCTTGCTGTTTTGTTTTTTTTTTCCGATCTGTTGATTGGAACATTCTTTGTGCTGTTGTTATTGTTCTCTCTGCTGTCTAATTATTTATGGATGTTTTTGCTATCTCCTAATTGTCTACTTGTACTCTAGTTGTCCTTCTATTTATATTTATATTTATATTTATATTTATATTTATATTTATATTTATATTTATATTTATATTTATATTTATATTTATGGACAGTATAACTGTTAGACTGCTGTGACAAGAATTCCCACTGTGGTGATCAATAAAGTTTATCTTATGATATATGCACACACACACACACACACACACACACACACACACGACACTTGATGAAAAAAAAAGAGAAAAAATTAAGAATTAAATTGTCTTGCGGTATATAGATACAATGGTGTACTTTGTATGTGTTTGAAAAAATGAATACATAGATTTTATGTTTAATAAAATAAAAAAAATATCTCCTTTTGAATTGAATTAACGAATAAATAAATAAATAGAAAGGTAAAAAAAAATTGAGGATCAATTGTAAAATGTCCCGCTGAACCAGGGTTAGTAGCGTGCATTTAGTTCTGGAGCCGCCAAAGTAAATCGATCACATATTGTGACCGAATGGGGGTCAGACTATGTCAGTATGATTATATATTATTATAATTGTATGTCATGGCTACGCTGGCCTGAGATCGCGTTTGTTTGAAAGGCGCCCGCCCTGAGCGGGACTCATTTCTTCACGGGCACGTTCCCCGGATCCGAATCAGACATCCCACATAAATCATCGCCATAGCTCACGCAAACAGCAACGCCGTCTAAAGAGCCCAGCCCGTGCACAGAAGCTATGTAAATTTCGCGACACGCGGCGGCAAACGATTAATCCATCAGATTGGGTTCGCGGATAATAAAGGCAGTCAGTAAGTTGCTTTTTTCCCTGCCGTTCCTTTTAACCTCTAAAACCGTATTAACTTCTTTTGAAGATCAGTGGCGTCCCCGCCCACTACACCTTGTCTCCTCTCTGTGTTTCCTCAGCCTTTCTACCTGTGAACATGAAAGGCCTTCCAGAGCCGGGCCTGCTCGGGGGGCTGCGGAGGGAGCGCGAGATACGGAGGCGGCCGGGGTGGGGGGCAAAGACGGATTGATTTCCACCTTCAGCAGCTGCAGTTCAAAGTCAGCCAGCAGACTTCAGAGGCTCAGCAGGACCTGGCTTGTCCCCAGCCGGGACGAGCTGTCTGTCTGCGGGCAGGATTTCCCCCCGGGGGCCCCGGGGCCCGGGACAGCCAGGCGGCACCGAGAAAACAATTATGCATACAGAGAAGGTGCGTGTTTGTGTGTGTGTGTGTGTGTGAGTGTGTGTGTTGGGTCGCAAGTGTAACGCAGGCCCTATAATGTGAAGTGACACAAAGATCGACCAAATAATGATCTCATCGACCGCAGGAGAAGTCGGCGTTCACCTCAGAAAGCGGCCAGGTGAGGAAACCACTCCAACCTTTGGGCGAAAAACCTTTGCACCAGCATGCACATCCTGTGTGTGTATACCCGCGTTACTAATTGCTGAACACGTCTGTTCTGAAAGCCTAAACTGAAGATGACATCCACGGACATTAATAAAAGGAATAACAGTGATGCGTTGCTATGGAAACTTTTTTGCAAGATTTCAACCGCTGAAATAAGGCATTTAAAGATTTTTTTTTTTTTTCTGAGCCGCTTCATCAATAAGTTCACCGACACCAAACCGGTGTATTTTGTGCCGTGAAGTGGGTGTTTTCAAAGTTCTGCTGAGGATTTCCCCGAGGTGTTGCAGCAGTGTGTGCCTGCATTCCAGAGCACAGCCCCGCACGGGAGTCTTACCTGCAGCCCTGGGATCGGTGGACGCGGGGGACGCGGGATCCGCAGGTGTTGCACCGCAGGGGTCACAGCTGGCGGTGCTTCCGGGTCAGCGGGGGCTCAGCCTCTGCTGCGGGGTCGGACAAGCATCGCCCAGAGACTCGGCTGTCCGGAGGGATCCGCTCCATGCAGCTTGTGTCCCAGCCTCCGCACTCGGGAGCATGTCGGTATGTCTGCACGCTCCTCCTTTATAAGAAAAAAAAAAAAAAGAAGTGAGAACCTTCCTCCGCCCCGGAACGCATGAAGGTGGTTCAGGTGCGCTCCGCACCGGGACGGGGTCGCGCCGAAGGCTGTGACTCATTTGCGCCATCTAGTGGTCGGGGATTGAACTACACCAGAAAAAAAAGGAGCGGCTCAGAAAGAAGAAGCCAAAAGTACATTTTTGATATTCCTTAATTAACACTGCAAAACGTGAATTTCAATAATATGCATGTCAAAAAAGTCAGGGATATTTCCCCTTTCTTTCCATTCAACGAGCATTGACCCGTCCGTGCCTCTCCTGTCCACCGTGTGCGCAACTTTCAACATGACTTCGTAGAATAAAAATAAACAAAGTGAAGTGAAATTGAAATAAAAAAAAACAACAACAACAATAAAAGAAACAATTTCAGTTAAATCAGTAGGTTACTAGGGAGCCTCCAACTCCACCATGCCACCAACAAATGATTGAATGTATGAATGTTTTATTTTATCTTGTCTCTATATCTTCTTTGTCCTGCACTTTGATGAAAATACATGTGTTATTATTTTCATCATTTGAATTATTTATTCTATAACCTCCACTGAAACCCAAATTGAATTTTTGACCAAAACCAAGTCAAGTTGTCTCTCAAAGCAGGTACCAGCCTGGAACACACACACACACACACACACACACAGAACAGAATACCTTTTGAAAACAGAGGCTATAAATTAGTTTTCATGTTTGTGTGTGAAGTGGATTCCGTGTGCATGTAGTCTGGGTTTGACTAAAGCCTGGACTTCAGTCTGCGTCTCTTCCTCCTCCCCCTCCTCCTGCTTCCCCCCCTTCCTCTCCGCCGCCTCTCGTTTTCTCAGCCACAGGAAGGGTTAGATAAAAGCGGATCTTTGAAAACACAGGGCGTCCTGTAATTACTTGCTCCCTCTCTCTAGCTCTCTGTCTTCCCCCCCTGTTCCTCCGAGTCCCGGATTCCCGATTCTTCATCCTCCTCTCGGTCACTCTCCTTCGCTCACCTTCTCCATCTCTACCCCTTTTTTTTTTCTTTTCCCTATATTCTTGCTTTTCTTTGACTGTCACTCATTCTCTCCCCCCTCCTCTTTTGGGGGCTCACTGATGTCGAGCCAAGGGCTTCCTGACTGAAAAAGAGGATGAGAGGAGGGGAGATTAGATGAGACGAGGGGATAAAGAGGGGATGAGGAGCGGATAAACAAGACGAATGACGAGCTCTACTGATGGAGTGATGGCTGTCTGGCAAAAAAAAAAAAAAAAACACATGCAAAACCCGTATTTAATGTAATGGACGGTGTAACAGAAAAACAGATTTGAGGTGGAGCGGGGACATGAGGTGTGGTGCAAGATTACAGCAGATTAGATATGATGCGATGAAGGATCGTAAGATAAGGAAACGCAACGCAAGATGCTACTGGATTAAACACGCCGCCGCGATGCAGTGGGCAAATACCGTTGTTGTAAAAAGCAAATCGGTACACGATGTAAATAATAGATGGGTCCGACGCGATTCGATACATTTGGTGCGGAAAAAGAGGACGCGTGGAACAACAGCTGCGGGAGGAGACGTCCTCCAGAGCCGTATTTCTGCAGATTATCTGTTTTTGTGTGTCGTACGTGGGCCGCGCCGGAATTGTGTGTATTTCTGTGAAGTGTATAATCTTCCGGCAACCGTGTTGTTTCTCCGCTCACGTCCTCAAACCAGAGGAAAAGTTTGAAATCCCGGGTAGGTATGAGCAGTTGCCACACACCGGCTGTCTCGTTTTAATACCCGAGCGTCTTGTTCAGAGGAGACCGAAGCCAGCAGAGGCCTAATTTATCGCTCGGCATAATGAAGTTAGACCATCATCAAAAACAAACTTCCTCATGCTTTATGCATACGATGCCTGAGCTGTGCGAGCGGGGAGATGTGTATCAACACGTATCACACATTCACGGATGAAACCAATGCAGATGCTTGAAAGTAGAGCGTTTTTTTTTTTTTTTGCCCGGGTTCCATGTTTGCCGAGTTATCTTCTAGGATATGGAACAGTGACGTGCAGTCAGGGGAGGCAGGAGCGGCTGTGCCTCACTTGCCAATCTTGGAAAGAAAAAAATGTCAAATGAAAAAAAAAGAATCAAATGGTTATATTTATCAGTGATTTTGACTGTAAAGGTGTTTTTCATTTAACTTCACCTGTTTAAGATTGTTTTTATTCGAAATGGCAGGATTTTCCAGATTTACTGTTTAAATACTGAGAAGAGACGTGCGGCGAGGCTGCGGACTGCTGAGCCTCAACGTAGGTTGCACAATGACGGCCGACAGCTGGCGTGCTCCACGCTAAGACCGCACTGCTGTCATGATTAAAATGTTTAAACACTTTTGCTTTATGAACTACATTTCCAATGTACAATGTTTTTTTTGTCAACAAATGTATGTGTGTCACTATTTCTTGTGCTGAGCAATCATAAAACCACTGCGAAGAGCCACTAAGTGAGGCACACAGTTCTCCTGCCTCATGGTAGGGGGCGCTCATGATTCTGGGGACTCTTCTTGCAGAATCCAGTGCCTCGCCAGCCATGAACTTCACCGTACGTCACCTGATACGGAAAGTTACATTACGACCGGTCTCATTTTTGTTATCATCAATAATACTACCACTGTTCTTTTTACCCTCTTTGCAAAACTGTGACCGACCAGAACTTTTCTCAAATCCTTAGTAATCAAAAATAAAATTTGCAACGTGCAGCACAAGCCGTTATACTTCAGGTGTGACTGTTTGCGCGCCCTGTTATCATCCGCCGCACTCACATTCTCTAACTACTTCTCAAAAAAAAAAAAAAGAAAGAGAGAAAGAAAGAACTGGGTTTCCATGGTAACTGCTGTGTCAGCTAACCCATTTTTGCATGAGCGAAGGACATTGGTCTGTGTGAGGCTGAGGTGTGTGGTGGAGATAAACAACGGGTGCGCGCACACACACACACACACACAACTATATGTGCATTACATACAACATATATGCAACCTTATGTGTCTACTGGGGAAATTATGAAAAAACATTAGATATGACTTAAATAGGGCATCACAGTAATGCAGTGGTTTGTGTTTCCTCCTCACAGCAAGAAGGTCCCTGGCTGGATTCCCACAGGGGGCCTTTCTGTGGGGAGTTCCTCTGTTCTGTAGAATAGAATAGATCTTTATTAATCCCAAAGGAAATTCTTTTGCCGGAAGACTTCAACATTACATACAATCACTCGAAACGTGATGTTGATTTTCTTGCTGTCGGGTTTCCTTCTTACAGAAAGGGGAGGACTTGTATAGTTTGATGGTCACAGGTAAGAAAGACCTTCTGTGGCGTTCCGTGGTGCTCCTCGGTGGTCTCAGTCTGCAGCCCTGGTAGGACTTCGGTCCAGCATGCAAGGGGTGAGAGTTATTGTCCCTCATACTGAGCAGCTTCTCCAGCATCCTCCTCTCAGACGCCTCCACTAACAAGTACAGTTCAACTCCCAGAGCTTATTGAGTCTGTTAGCCCAGCACACTAAAGCGTAGAGGATGACGCCAGACACCTCCGTGTGATAAAACATCTGCAGCATGGCTCTTCAGACGTTGAAAGACCCGAGTCTCTTGAGAAAGAACAGGCGGCTCTAACCTTTCTTGAATATGGTATTCATTCACGCATCATATAAAACTGTGGCGTTCTTCGGATGTATGAATGAGAGGCTGAATGGTTTTGTATGATGTGAATGTGGGAATTAATGGTTGTATGTTTATATGACATGAATGAAAGGGTGAATGTTTATCTCCATATGACGTGAATGAGCGAGGGAATGGTTTTATATGATGTATGAATGAATGAACGGTTGTAAACATTGCTAGATCACGTGTCAAACTCAAACGTGGCCCGTCATGTCATTTTATGTGGTCTGATTGTCTTAAAATAAATACATCACATGCGTGCATTGCTCATGAACTACGTTTCCCACATTAGCATCCTGCCATTAGATTGCAGTGTATCCACATCGATGCAATTTTCAACAAGTGGAATTGAGAAATATAAATAATCCATAAATGTCCAGGAAGAGAAAAGTTGATGCAGATGGAAGGCTGTTTCAAGAAAAATGTGAAGGTGAATACATGTTTGTGCTTCAAGGAGAAAAAGCTGTATGTCTTTTGTGTTATGAGGTAGAGTCGGTTGTCAAAGAGTACAACCTAGGCCTGCATTTTGACACCAAACATGGAGCTAAGTATCGCAAATTTATCGGAAAAACAACATATTGTCCAAGAATTAAAAGCCAAAGTCCGATGGCAGCAGAATGTGTTCACGAAAGCTGCATCCAAAAACACTGTGGCAGTGAAAGCTAGTTTTGTAACAGAGCAACAAGTTAAAAACCTTTTTTTTTTACATCTATACAAATACATATGTAACATTTTGGATTTGAATGAGTAACAAATTCAGAGTTATTTAACATTAAGGAGTAGTTACATTTATTTTACATTACATTTGGTTGCATTTAGTTACATTTCTATTGTTACCTTTACATGTGAAAGGGTCATGGTGAATTCTTGTCGATACCTCTTGTCGTGGCAACTGGACTTGAATTTCTTCACTTGAAGACATTTCAGCCCTCGTCCGAGAGGCTCCTTCACTTCTAATGACAGTTATAGTCGGAAACTCCCCGCATGCCTTTAGAAGCAAAGAAGCCTCTCTGGTTGAGAGGTGAAACGTCTTCAAGTGAAGAAAAACACGTCCAAGAAGTTTCAACTATAAGGGAGTGAACGATTTCATTTGAAGTGTGAATAAAAGACTGAATGCCTGCCTGTCTTTATTTTACGTGTGAATGAGAGTCGGACATGGATATTATTTGGACCTGTGACACAATGTGTGTAAGTAAATGACTTTGAGCTGTATAATTTCTATTAGTTGTCTCAGAGGAGGGAGAACATGAGGTGAAGTCAAGTGAAATTAAAACCAGGTTGTAGTACAGTCATAAAAATAATGGAGTTGGTTCATTGATTTTATTTATTGCAACAACAAAACCAAATGTAACGGTGTGGAATGCACCGCTGGAAGGACTTAAAAGGCCTGTCGGACATACTTTGCCAACCCGAAGCAGCTCGGGACTGATAAGTGTGCCAAAAGGAGATGATTTATTGTTCGTGAGAATGGGATGAAAACACGGTAAGACAGTAAAATACAATATGTGGCACCGGGACAGTGAATAAAGTCAGCGCTGACATGAAGAAAGCCTGCAGCACGTTAAAGATCCTCCCAGAAACCATCCAATCACCATCATAGGAGGCTTCCAACAAAGGATACCAAGGCTAGTACTGGGTGTGAAACAGCCTTTTTTGATCGTGAATTCAGATTTGCCTTCACCTGCCTGTGAGAATTGGACGGTTGTACGAGTGAAACAATCACACTCGGAGAACTGGATTAGGAACTAACAAGCAGCGCGGTTGATCTAAGCCCCGGTTCATCCAGGCGCCGCAGCGGAGGGTCCTCCAGCAGATTGCCAGTCCTGGAGACCGTGAGTCCGTGTGGAGGCAGTTTTCCACATTGTGATGTGTGTGAATAGGTGGCGGTTACAGTGTAGTTGCAGGTGGAGGCACTGTGACATTCTTGGCGAAATCTTCTTGTCGCGGCAACCGGACTTGAATCTCTTCACTTGAAGATGTTTCAGCCTTTATCCGAGAGGCTTCTTCAGTTCTAATCACCCGCGGGGAGTTTCCGAATATAACTGCCAGTGTTTTGGCCGGGTCTAGGTTATGGTGGCTTGTTGTGTAAATGGAAGAGTTGACCCGCAAAAACTAGGTGTAAGGGGGGTTGTTATGCTAATAACCACCAGAACCAGCACCCGGTAACATCCACATGAGCCTCAGTTCGTGTGATCCAATTGGTTTCACTCATTTGTTTAGCTTTACATGTTCACATTCCATCCAGGTAATCCCACTAAGTTGCTCTTTTTTTCCAATGAACGACATCCCATTAGTATAAAAAAAACCCTTACATCTAGTGTCTGCAGATCACCTGTGTCATTTACACAACAAGCCACTATAACCTAGACCAGCGGTCGGGAACCTATGGCTCGCAAGCCATATATGGCTTTTCCGGTGACAGCAAATGGCTCCCAGACAATTTTGAGTTGAAAAAGAAAAAAACAGTTTGGAACTGATTTTAAAATACTTGTGATATATCCTCATAATACTGTGTCATTTTAAAGGAAACAGAAATTAGTTTGGTCAGGTCGGGAACCATTGGCTTCCGAGCATGCGCGGGTCATTGTAAAGGTGAAGAAATTAATTTTATCAGATAGCCAACTAGCATATCCACGTCAACCCTCGTAACGGAAATCATGATGAAAAGAAAAAAAGACGACGATTACCGTGCATTTCCAAGCTGCCTGGACAGAGGAATTTGCATTTGGATCTGCGGTATGATTAATATACCATGATAAAATTGCATCGATGAAACAATCAAATATAAAGAGGCACTTTGAAAAAATAGACATATCTAATTTATTATACGTTAAAAATACTATGTGGCTCTCGATGAAATATATCTATATATATTTGCCTTCTATGGCTCTCCCAGTCAAAAAGATTCCCGACCCCTGACCTAGACCTACACAAAACCCTGGTAGTTATAGTCCAAAAAAACCCCATAGGTCATTAGAACTGAGAAAGCTTCTCGGATGAGGGGTGAAACATCTTAAAGTGAAGAAGCCAACCTCGGACCTCCATGCAGTGATGAGGAAGGGCTCATGTTGAATATTTTAGGTTTACAGCTGAAATAAGACAACAGGACTACAGACAGCTGCTAATATTCAACCGCTATGATCCCAAGTTATGATATCAATACGGTTCGCATGGCTTTTTGTGAGAGTTAAAATGAATGACGTTAAAGAGAAAGACACATTTTCAGAAACATTTTCAGAAAAAGTGCAATGTCACGCTGACCTGCAGGGAGACAGCAGAGGAAAAGGTAAATGTAAAATACGGTCTTCGTGTGTTGATCGTTTCTCTCTGAAATGGCTTTCGACTAAATAACAGTCACACACACACACACACACATCGATGGACACATTTGTCTCAGGACTGCCGCCCGCTGCGCCACAATGGCGTTATCGTCCCAGCCCAGAGCTGCATCGTATGCAAAGAGAAAAAAAACTCACTCACATTTAGTGACCCATATATCCTCTGGAACAGTCAGATGAATATGCATTCAGGCACTCAAATATGGAATCATCATTTTTACAACCCGTTTGACTTTGGGAACCGCTCAGTCGTTCACGAGTCCACGGAAATCGAGTGCATTCGTTTTTAAGATCTTATCTTATCTTATCTTATCTTATCTTATAAGACAAGACAAGACAAGACAAGACAAGATAAGACAGGATAAGATGCTATTGTCATAGCAGAATTACAGGATCGAAAGTGTGCAAATAGTAATAATGGAAAAAATATGCATGTACGTATACTGATACAACTGAACAAGACTGTGTACAATATAAACAAAGAGAGAAGCAGAAGAAATAGCGGGTTTAGAATAGGGGATGTGGGTTGTAAAAAAGAAATGATAATGAGAAGATGTATAAAGTTAATATAAATATTGCGCGGATAATAGTGGTTAGTAGAGATGGGTAAGTGCAAATAAAAAAAAAACAGTTTGATCCGATGATGGCAGAGGGGCTGATTCCGGTCGTGTGGCGATTTCTCACCTTCACACGTGAATTATTCTGTGGCCTCTGCACGCGTGACGATCGAATCCACCCTCTCAGATAAATGAAATCGATCACGGGTTTCCAAAAAGATGCAAAGAGAGGCGGCCGAAACAGACCAAAACCCACTTGTGAACATCGTATGCATGGAGGACTATGTAAACATGTCACAATTCACCGCTCCCATACTTGCACGTGTTATGTAAACACAGAGAGTTCTGCAGGCGTGTCAGTGCGTGCACACGGACGCGATTTGTCGCGTGTCATTAGTGGACAAATTAGTCGGCGCTCGCGAGTCTCCAGAATAGCAGTTCTACTCCCCCCGCTGACCGTTTCACCAGCATCCACCTTTTGTCCGTCTCTGACAGCTCTGCAGCCCCGAGGGAACTCTTACTATGCCGCTTAAATGGATTGAGGGGATTTTCATCCAATAATCATTTTTGTTCGCTTTTCGCTCCAGTTCCCCTCTAATTCTCAGTCATCGGCTGCAGGGAATTATATAAAGCAGATGAAACGCATCGGGCATAAGACATGGGTGGGTACGATAAAGGGGAAGGCCGTGCGTTCGGGCCGGCTGCCAGCTCCCGTGGGTTGCTGCGCGAGAGAGGCATTTGAAATCGGGGGCTTCGCAACAACAGACACCCATTTTTCGGCGACTGAATGGCCGTGGCATTGCAATTTTCTGCAGGCGCGGTGCTACAAATGACCCGTTCAGGAAGGGCAGGTTTCTGACGGAGGATGGGAGCCTCCTCTGCGAGACAGAACTTTGCCATCGCAGACTGGCTTCAATTGTTAGCACAATACCGGCTTACATAATATTAGCTATGGTTTGAAGAAAAGGCACCATAGTGGCGCAGTGGTTACCTCTTCCGCCTCACAGCGACAAGGTCCCTGATTCCCTGATCCCTGATGTTCTCCTCCTGTCTTCCTGGGTACAGATAGGCTTGCTTGATTTACAATAATATGTATTCATTCAATCATTTAGCATCCATAGCCAATTCAAGGGTTCAAGGATTGAAGACTTTTATTGTCATTACACAAAGTGCGATGAAATTTGGAGATAGCAGCTCTCAGGGTCAGTGGAATCAAAAACAACCTGAAAAAGCAGGACACAGCATAACAGTACAATGATAGCAGCATCTCTGGGTTATGGTATAAGAGAGAAAAATCATAAGACCAAAAATATAAAAAAACATACAAATACTAACTAGAGACTAAATAGATAAATATGGAGAAAGAAAAAAGTAAAGAAGTGAAAAGTGCGCTTTATGTGAGGGTCAAGTGTTCAGGGTTGTGTCGAATTTAGTGCTATGACCGCTTTGAGGTCTAAACTGTTTTTCAATCTATTTGTTTTTACCTTGATTGTCCGAAACCGACTTCATCAGTTTAGCTGTGGTCATACAACCATTCCCACTCTCATTCACACGTCAAAACATTCAGGAGGTTAATTTGAAACAATCAATTGTCCTGACATGTGAATGTGAGGGTGAATGGTTGGATGTCTGCAAATAACAAGATAAGGTAAGACATACTTTATTGATCCTCCCACGTCTAGTACAACTCCGGTTCCTGCCACCTCCAGAGGCTATCCGATGACTCTGTCATTGTTGGATGCGTCAACGATGACGACAAGAAGAACAGAGGTCTGATCGCTAGTTTTCTTGAGTGAGTCAACCAGAATCACCTCCTACTCAACATATCCAAGACAATAGAGGTAGTTGTGGACTTCCGAGGAGACAGGTACCAACTCCAGGTACCAAGGAATGGTCAGGGCAGGATGTTCTTCCTGAGGTGACTGAGGTCGTCCTGCTCTGACTTCCTTGGTACCTGGAGTTGGTACCTGTCTCCTCGGAAGTCCACAACCACCTCTACTGTCTTGGAGATGTTGCCACCATCTGAAAATGGTTCAAGTTCAGTTCTCGCCATAGATGGGCTTTCCTCACGAGCTTGTTGATCCTGTTGACCTCACCAGTCCTGGCACCGCCACCAGCACACCATACCAAAGAAGAGTGCGCTGGCTACCATAGACTGGTAGAAGGTTTTGAGGAGCCGACGTCAGACACCAAAGAACCTCAGGAAGAACATCCTGCTCTGACCTTTCCTGGAGTACCTGGAGTTGGTACCTGTCTCCTCTGTTTCTTCCGGAAGTCCACCTCCTTGGTATCTCAAGACCTTCTACCAGTCCATGGCAGCCAGTGCACTCTTCTTTGGTATGGTGCGCTGATGGCGGTGCCAGGACTGGTGAGTTCAAAAGGCTCAACAAGCTAGTGAGGAAAGCCCATGCGGTGGTGGGACCCTGGGCCATCTAAAATCGGTGGCAGTGGGGAGGGTGAAGGACGAACTGGGAGCTATCCTGGACAATCCTTCCCTGCACGATGAGCTGTGGCTGATGTGCAGCTCCTTCAGCCAACGGTCCATCCCACCCCGGTGCAAAACCGAACGATTCACCCGTTCCTTCGTGCCCACAGCCATCAGACTGTAGAACAGCAGTCTGGAAGGCACACAACTCTGACTGGTCTGACGTGCATCTGTGCGACCACAATCTCACTACCTCACCCACTCACATGTCATGCCATACCTGCTGTCTTTCTTACCCTTGTTGATCCCATCCCACACACATCCTGCCTATTTTTGTCTATTTATTTTATTCATTTATCACTATTGTCACTCTATTTATATTGTCTTTTAGTTCTCGTTGTCCATTTTTCACCCTTGCTCTTCCATTCTGTTGTCCATTCTTATCCCTGATGCAGTTGCTGTTGTTGTTATCCCTGCTATCTATTTTTTGTGGATGTCTTGCTATTTTCTGTCTTCTAACTGTCTCTCTATTTATATTTATAGTCATATTTATTTTTAACATTATAACTGTTACACTGCTGTTACAAAAGAATTTCCCATATGGGGATCAATAAAGTTTATTCTATCTTATCTTATCTTATCTTATCTTATCTTATCTTATCTTATCTTATCTTATCTTATCTTATCTTATCTTATCTTATCTTATCTTATCTTATCTCATCCAACAGGATGGCTGTTTTTTCACACCCCGACCTGGTTGAAAGGCAATACATAGCTCAAAGCATCGATCAAAAAATAAGATAAGACATACTTAATTGATCCTCAAAGGGGAAATTCTTTTGTCACAGCAGTGTAACAATTACATCATCAGTAAATGTGGGTATGAATGTAAATAGAGAGACAATTAAAAGATAGCAAAAGACAACTATGAATAAATAGACAGCAGGGAGAGAGACGACAACAAGGATAAAAATAGATAACAGGATGAAAAAAAAAAAACAACAGCAAGTGTGAGAGTAGACAACCAAAACAACAACATCAAGGATAAGAATAGAGTGACAAGAGCAATGACAAAAATAAACAGGATGCAAATGGAATGACACCAACAAAGATAAAAATAGTTTGGGCGTGACACGTGTGAATTGGTGAGGTTATGGTAGTCCAGACTGCTGTTGTTCAGTCTGATGGCCGTGAGCACAAAGGAGCGTCTGAAGCGTTCGGTTCTACGCCGGGGTGGGACAAACCGTCGGCTGAAGGAGCTGCACATCAGCTCGTCGTGCAGGGAAGGATTGTCCAGAATAGCTCAGAATTCATCCTTCACCCTCCCCACTGCCTCCGATTTGAGACGGTCCAGGTTCAGTCCCACCACCGAGCGGGCTTTCCTTACTCGCTTGTTGCACCGCCACCAGCACACTATCATGGAGAAGAGTGCGCCGGCTACAATGGACTCATAGAAAGTCTTGAGATGCCAAACGACCTCAGTCTCCTCAGGAAGAACATCCCGCTCTGACCCTTCCTTGGCACGTGGAGTTGGTACCTGTCTCCTCGGAAGTCCACAACCACCTCTACTGTCTTGGAGATGTTGCCGCCAATTGAAGATGGTCCAAGTTCAGTCCTCGCCGAAGACTACCATAGACTGGTGGAAGGTCTTGAGGAGCCTACGTCAGATGCCAAAGAACCTCAGGAAGAACATCCTGCTCTGACCTTTCCTGGAGTTCCTTGAGTTGGTACCTGTCCCCTCGGAAGTCCACAACCACCTCTACTGTCTTGGAGATATTGTTTAGGGGGAGGTTCTGGTTGACCCACTCAATAATACTAGCGATCAGACCTCGGTTCTCCTCCTTGTCCTAATTGTTGACACATCCAAGCGGGCTTTCCTTACTAGCTTGTTGAGCCTGCGAAGAAGAGCTCTCTGGCTTCAATAGACTGATAGAAGGTCCTGAGGAGCCTGCGTCAGACACCAAACTTAGTCTCCTGAGGAAGAACCTCCTGCTCTGACCCTTCCTGCAGAGTGCATCTGTGTTGTGTGACCAGTCCAGTTCTTTGTTAATGAGGACCCCATAGTACAGTAGTTTTACAATGTTTTTTTTTCCAAGATAAGCTATACTTTATTAATTCCTAGTGTGGAAAAGGTGAATAGTTGTTCATCTTTATGAAAAGTGAATGAGAGGGTGAATGTTGGAAGTTTCTACCTCATGACTGACAGGTCCAGGGTGGACCCTGCCTCTCGCAGCTGAGATGGTTGCAGCATCCGTGCTGGAGGATAGAGAGTGCAGGATGAGCCGTGCAGATAATAAATGAATGAAATGATGAATATATGGGACAAATGTTTTGGCAGAGTGAAAGTTTTTCTTCTCTTTTTAATCTCCATTTAATGCAAGCGTGCTGTCATTAATGGCTTTTACTTTCAAAACAAAAGTCATCCTCAATTCTTTACCTGTTATTTCTTTTATTTCGTCTTCCCCTTCAGAGGCCGGCTCACGCCGCCGTCCAGCTCCGCTCGGATTCGCCGAGTTCCCGAGCAGATTGAATCCTGCGAACCGGAGACGAGCATCCTTGAACGGCTCCGACAGAAGTTGGCAGAAGTTTAGTTTTATCAGGGGGATTCACTCTTAGATGCTGGAGTCTGGGATTAAGCCCCGCATCTCTGTTTGCCGTCTTTTCTAGCCAAACTTTCTCTCATCCTGTTAACAGCCTGTGGACAGAAACACAGTGTATCCCTGTATTTTATTGCACTTTACCTTGATATATGTTGGGTCAGGGCCCCATGATAAAAGTAATACATCCCAGAATGTAATGATGTAGAAGGGAAACTGTGGTTGCTTATGTGACACAGACACAGACACACACACATGCTTGCACGTGCACACACACACATGCAACTCTCAGTCTTATTTGATGCATTGCTGCCTGACCCTCTGCTGCTCGCCA
>NC_141287.1:14996223-15013723 GCF_037954325.1 Fistularia commersonii | reverse complement strand
TACTCTTTGGTGTTCTTACAATTGTAAATATTGTTCCAATGGAAGTCAGTGCCTCACTGTCCATGATCCTCACAGCACGCCACTGTGTGTGTGTGTGTGTGTGTGTGTATGAGGAATTGATAATAAATGAATGAATGAATGGAGTCTCTCTCACCTTCAGCAGTTGAAATTTGTCAGCAAATTTCCAGACAAATGCAAAACCACCCCTGCCGCTGCTGCCTTGCGAATATTTTGAGCGTTTTGTGACCGGGACTACATTAATGGCTGCTGCGATGTTTTTATGGACTCCAGTTCGTACACTCTTCTGAAGTCTCCCCCCCGCTCGCCAGGAAAGCGTCGCGTGTCCTTCCTATCCATGAATCAGTCTTTTTATTTCTGACTTAAATATGCCTGGCTGTATCTGAAAAAGAATTTGTCTCCGTCTCCCATTAAGCCCGTGCTATCCTTTCCTTTCCGTTATTCTCTGGTGAATTCAAATAAAGGGAAACTATTGACCAAACTGTAACACTGGTCGCGGCAGAGAACAGTTTATGAGCGGCTCTCTGGCGGTGAGACAAGAGCCCAACCGGAGAAAAGGCTTGTATTCAAGAGTTACTCGATATTGAATGAATTCATTTCTGAAATAATTAGCCTGCGAAACCTTTTCCGAATCATGAATTAAACATTTGCTGGCCGTGACTGTCTGGTTGTCGCTGACGCTCCGTGTCTGGGATCACAGTTATCCCCGACTGCTGCCCGAAATCACATGCTCAAGTTCACTGGAACGTTAAAGGAAAAGGGGAAAGTGGACGATTACGGATGTGTAAAGGCAGAAAGGTCATCAGTTCCCATTTAAACCGTGAGAACGGCGGAACGCTCCGAAATGGCCACGCGTCAGCGGTGGTGATGACGTCGGTCGCTCCCGGGAATGCACGGCGGTACCTTTACTTCCCAGGGAGAGGAAATTCAAATTGCGTGAGGCTGCAGAGGGCCGTAAAGGCCGCAGCAAGGAATCTTTTGGGTTCTTGTTGCAGAAAAACGACCAGCTGCAAACCCACATCCCATGGAGTTTGTACTGACGCCTGCTGGGATAAATTAGCATCCTCGCTATGTTCAGGTGTCCGGAGTATTTAGCCGAGTAAAAGTGTGATTGTTAAATCGAGACGTATTTTGGAACGCAAACAAACTGAATGATGGAAGTCAAGATCGTAGGATCACTCAATTTCATGTGATACATCGTGTCTGTGGAGGTTCTCAGTCATCCAGGTTATGGAAAATTCTGGTCAAAATTGAAAGATTCGAGGATTTCAAGGGTTCAAGACTTTTATTGTTATGACACAGAGGGCAACAAATTTTCGAGATTGGACCTCTCAGGTTCAGTGGAATCAAAAACAGACAAAAAAACAACCTTAAAAAGCAGGACACAGCACCGTGGTTCAACGATAGCAGCATCTCTCGGTTAAAGAGATAAGATAAATAATAAAAAATAATAAGACCAAAGCTATATATATGTTTAATAATAACAAGAAGGATAAACAGATAAACATATAGAAAGAAAACTGTAAAACGTAAAAAACTGAAAAGTGGAAAATGAAGGGTTTATCCCACTGTAATGTATGTGAGGCTCAAGTGTTCAGGGTTGTGCCGAATAAGTGCGATGATCACTGCGGGGTAAAAATTGTTTATTGATTTGATTTTGCCCTGATTGATCTAAACCGCCTTCTTGATGGTACACGGCTGGAGTAGGTGGTGTCTGAGGTGTGATGGATCTGTGGGCTCTCCTGAGGCAGCGTGTGTTATAGATGTTTTAAAAAATCATCTTGTCGTGGCAACTGGACTTAAATTTCTTTACTCCGCGATGTTCGTTTCATCAGGGTTTCATATTTCGCCTGATCGGATCCTTTATCCCTCCAAGCGTTTCCTTCAGGAATTCCGCTTCTTGCTCTTCCTACCTGTTTTTAACTCGGGCTTGGCAGCGACGCCCGAGGATTACGGAGTCACGACCCGAAGCGGTGACTTGCGCCTTTATCTCCACGGATGTTATTGGCCCTGTCGTTCCCACAAGTGTGTGTGTTTGCAGGAAGTCGCCACACACCCACACATGCGCGCACAGGCATGAGTTACTGCCCATCTGCTCTCACAACCAAAAAGCTGGATCGTGACATTCCCGCGCGTTTATTCGCAAGTTATATTTTCTTAATACCAGTATGTTTCCGCGCCACGCTGTCGCGCTGCATGTTCGTCCCAGCAAAAGTCAAATGAGAAAATCAAGCGAGGGGCGGGAACTACAGAGCAATTCCACTCGCCGTCTTTAGATATACATCATTGGAAGATTCTAAATTGTATTTATTTAATTATGAGTGAGACCTTTAATGGATTACCAGGGGAGATAAGAGCTCGACTCCAAATCCGATGACATCGTAATTCACGTAAGCGCTCTTTGTGCCGTCGAGAGCCGGTTATTCACAATGATGACTCATGGAGGGGCCCCGGTCTGAAGAGACAGTGGCAGGGGGTTTGACAGTCTTTTTAACAAAGCTTAAATGGTGTGATTATACGGCGCACCTCGCTATTAAATCTCCTTAATGAGTCAGAGGCAACTAATCCGGCGGTGCTACAAGAAGCCGTCGGCAACTAGAGATGGTAAAATACATAGAAACTATTGAATATTTTATTAGATTTGCAAAACAGAAAAACAGAAATAAGCGTAGATGTTAAACCCAGCCGAGCACCCGCTGGACACAACGGTCAGAACGGGTGTATTAGGTCACAGGTTGTTGAAACTTGACACACACACAGACACAGACACACACACGCACACACACACACAATGTGCAGAGTCTGTCGAGACTGCTGCCGAATCGTCAGAGGCAGCTTTGAAAGTGGACTATGTAACAGGGTAAGGAGATCTGGGTTTGCCTGCAAACACTTAGGGAACACATTCAAAAAAAAATACACATATATATACATATATATATATATATATATATATATATATATATATATATATATATATCTGTAGTCTATAACTTCTGTAAATATGCATGTTTAATGTGTCAGTCTTCGTCTTCTCACCTGAGCTGAACTGCCAGTGTTGCAACATGCACACTGTGATTCCAGGGATGTCTGGGAAATGACTCCCTCCCGTGTGTGTGTGTGTGTGTGTGTGTGTGTGTGTGTGTGTGTGTGCATGTTCATGCACTGGATATGTGTGTGTGTGTGTAAGTGGAGCACAGAGGGCATTCATCTACTGAGGGTGTTTTGGTTATGCTTTTGGATCGTGGATTGTTTGCAACATTCAGGATTGTAGCAAGTCATTGTTCCCATTTGAGAACAAGCTGAGAGTGGCTTGTTAATGAGGCCTTATGTTTTAACATAAAAACACTTTATCACCGGTTTGAGGAAAGTAAAGTATCATAAATAAGGATGAATACATTTGCATCTAGTTGTAAACCAGTCTATTAAAGAAATAAGTTGACCAAAGGTGACTTACAGTGAGATTTAAAACGATAATAAAGCTCCTTCAGCCCACGTTATGTAGTCACTTGTCGTATTTTTAAGTGTTATGGATAGTACTTTGCAATTTAGTGACACAGGAATAATTTTGGTGTGGAAACCAAAATCTGGATGTTTCATTTGGCTTTTTTTTTCCCCCCGTCAGTGTAATAGTATGTGTCACTTTGCTTTTTGCAATAAATTCACGAATTCACAAATAAATTCACAAATTTGAAAATGATGAGTTCAGGAGTCAGCTGGCAAAACTAAACAGCATTAAAAAGCACAAATTTGTTATTAAAATCATCTGAAAGGTCTTTAAAAGTCAGAATCACAAAACAAGTTTGATGAAATTAGCTCAAAGAGAGTTCAAGAATCTGAGCAGGAAACCAAATAATTGGAGAGGAACATTTATTTTAGAATATCCTGTTCGTTTAAAGGTCACATCCATGATCTCGTGCATTTTGTCATTGCTATTGTCGCTCTGTTTATGTCCTTATCCTTGTTATTGTCGTTTTGGTTGTCTATTCTCACTCTTGCTATTGTCTTTTATTTTTCAATTTTGTATATTTGTGGATATCTTTTGGTATCTTTTAATTGTCTCTCTATTTATATGTATACCCATATTTACTGATACTGTAATTGCTGTACTGCTGTGACTAAAGAATTTCCCCCGCGGAGATCAAAAAAATATGTCTTATATATTTTTTTTTTAAATATGTCGGCTGTAGAAGTAAACCGCCAGTTAGCGCGCGGGAACACGGTCAGCTCTTTCGCATCCTGTCCTCTGGCAGAGCGGACGCTGACGCCCGTTTCAACCCGCCGCCACGCCAGCGAGCGACTTCCCGGCGCGTCGCCTTCCTCGGAGAGCATCCCTCCGTGTTTACATGTGTTAATTCCAGCCTGGATCCAGGTGATGTCATCCCCCATCAGTCACTCTTCCTCCACCCTCCCACCGTCCTGTCCGCGCAGATACGGAGGAGGGGTAAATGATGGATTGATGGATGGCGGCAAGGTGGTGGTCAAGGACGGTTTACGGCCCGGTGTGTTTGTGTGCGTTGTTTGGGTTGGGGGTTGGGTGGGGAGATGTGTAATGGGTGTTAAGGCCTAAACAAGCTTTAGAGCTTGACTGCTATTCCCACGGGTGTATGAGTGGAATCCCATCAATCCCATCCCCCCTAGTCACACACACACACACACACACACACACACACACACACACACACACGCACACACTAGGTGAAGGGTTAACCCCCTTGCTTCAGGTCCCATTGTTGTTATGGAGATTAGGGTGGGATGTCACCGGTTAGCAGTCAGGCAGTCACTTTTCAGACAGCGTCATAAAACAAAGGGGTCGGACGCGAACCGCTGTGAAACAAATCGGCGTCACTTTTCATATGTTTCAATCCCAACCGAAAAATCCGGACTGAGCGTTCGATCACCCTTTTGGTTTCCCTTGGAGAAAGCGAGAGGTCGGGGTGTCCCATCTGCACCGTCACATAACCGTTGTCCCGTAGGAGTTAGCTGAGGCTGGTCATGTGATGTCGGATGAAGATGTATGCAGGAATTCAATTATGCTAACGTTGTGTGAGCGCATTGGCACGTCCATTTCAAATCTTGCCTTCCAAAACTTACGTTCCAGGCATACGTTAAGCAGGGCAGCCACTAGAGGGCAGTGCAGAGCTTAGCAGACGGCTGTTTTCTGCGTCGCCATCAAATACGCGACGGCAAATTGTCGGAGGATTCTTAAACCGCTACGCTTTTTCTTCTGCGCTCCTTTCGCCGATGCAAAGCGCCGCCCCCTTAAGGCGTCCGGTGTTACTGCTCCGTTTACTGCGCCTGGCTAGACATCTGGAGTTACACAGTGAGAGAAGGCAGGGGGCGGACAGAAGGCTGCAGGTTTAGTGTTTAGCGCAAATTAGCCTTTATTCCAAATTTGAGGATCGACTGGATTCTGAAATGGACGGTGGTTCTGATCCTGGTCTGATCTGCAATAAGCAGAGACTAATCTCACCCTCTGTTGGGAGAGCGAACCAACTGTTGGCTACCAATAAAGACAGGGTTTGTATATAAATAATTTCACACGGTTTTATAAAACAGACGACTTTCCGGAACAGACTCCGTTCTGGTTTGGATATCCTTAGCAGTTGTGTTGCTCTCCCTGTTTCCCTCGAGTCTTATCTTCACATGTTCTGATACAAACCAAATGGAAACCTCGTACCTCCTGGTGATGTGCTGGCGATGCACGGCGAGGCCTGTGACATCATGTGGATTCTTGAGGTGTCAGCGACTCTTTGTGTGTGTGTGTGTGTGTGTGTGTGTTTGTCGTATGTTAAAGTGTTACAGTTCCCCTCTGCCATGTTTCAGAAATGCCTCACCGTGTCCTCCTCCTCATCTCTCTCTGTAATGCAGAGATGTTGAAATGCACCCGCCGCCCACTTCAGACTTGGCAGGAAACGGGGTCTTGGCGAGGGGTTGGGAAGAGAGATCCGTGTGCACAATCAGCGCGCGCACACACACATACGTGTACACACCGAGACATCTGAAGAGAATTTGGACACATGGCGGTGAATACGGGTCTTCCTCTTCGTCAACCTGCCGTTCATTTTCACTGGTCTCCACTTCAATACATCTCCGGCAATGTTTGGGGGGTCTCTTGGAAATCTCTGTTCTTGTACCCCGCCTGCAGGAGCAACTAGACTTTCTTTTTGTTTCCAAGTTCAGCCTGTTTTCAGTCAGAACCCAGCCGATACCAGGACCTCTGAGCCAATGTCGACTCTGATATAGCCTGGAGCGCACCACCTTGGTCTGCTCCGAAATAATTGGCCAACCGCTCAGACCTCTCTCCCACTTCCGTGAGAGACAAATTTTAAAATCAGCCAAAAAGATCCTCACAGATCAGTCCCGCATCTTACTACCGGCCTTTGAGTGGCTCCCCTCTGGTCGCAGCCTCCACTGCCCTGCCTGCAACACTCAGAGGAGAAGGGCAACCTTTGTCTCTAGAGCCGTCCAACTCCTCAATTCCTAGCAACCCTGCAAGCCTTATCTTATTTATAACACCGTATTTTGCAGGCCGTAAGGCACACCGTATTATATGGTGCAGTATAAATGAACGGGTCTATTTTCATATGTAAGGCGCACCGCGTTATAAGGCGCATGATAAAACATTTGGTGTATAAAGCAAAAGAAAACAGTTGTGTTAGTCCAACTTTATTCATCTCATTCATCATGCTTTGTTCCCTGAGAAACTCTGTTTGGTCTTATTCACTTGCCGCAGTTCAGCTGCTTGCTTCCTCCACTCCCATGCCATTGATTCATTAATGTTGAATTCTTCCACGGCTGCTCTATTCCTATGATCTACTGCGTGACTGATAGCCTTGAGTTTGAATTCCGCTTTTGTGGGCATGTCTCTTAACAGGTGCCATTTTTGTGGGTCCTCATACTCACAAATGTACAGTAATATTACGTCGAAGCACAGTACGTACTGGAGGCAAGCGTACTACGCACTGTTCTCTGATTGAGAAGGTGAGGTTGGAACAATGTTGTATTCCAGCAGTACATTTGGCGTTGCAACCCGTATACAACCCAAGACCGACTTTAACACAACGTCCCCGCGTCAGGCGGGAACGGTCTGACAATCAATCAAGCGGAGTCGCACTAAAACATTTTGACAGATGTTTGAGTGCAGTGTACCACACAAAATTGGTTCAAGGTCAGTAAGCACAGCATGAGTTCATACATAAGGCGCACTGGATTATAAGGCGCACAGCCAAGTTTTGAGAAAATGTAAGGATTTAAAGTGCGTCTGTATTTTTGTACGAAAAATAAGATACATAAATGCAGAGCGCGGCTCACCTCGCAGTTTTTTACTGATGGTATTATTTGCACAATTCTGTACGGTTATCAATTATACTTTATTTTGATGTTCATATGTCGATATTAGCTCCAAGCTAACGGCTCAATGAGATATTCGATACAGGAAAACGTTCACGCCTGATTATCAGCATTCACCTGACAAATCCGGCCTCCGTCAGTTTTCTGAGCAGGTTTTCGTGACAACCGAATGTCTTTAAGAAGGTATGAAGAGGGGCAAAGGACCTCTGTGACCTCTGTAAATAGTTTTACTAGTTTACTAGTTTAAAGGGTTAAATACAGCCAGAGTTCGTGGAGGTCGCTGACAAGCGTTCCACCTAAAATCCGTGAGACGAGAAATGTGGCGCTGCAGAGTGTGTGACCGGCCGATAAATACCAGCCTTTGCTGACATTTTTGCCTAGATGTATAAGAATCCCGGGGATGGTCCAAGAACACGGCGGGTTATTTCGGGGCGCGCTGGGATCCACAGCATTCATGGCTGCGGTACAGCTGCGATCTGCTTTCCACTCTGACGTCTTTGTCCAAACATCCACCCCTGGCTCTGTGTGCGAGTGCGTGCACAATGTGTGGGTTCTTTTCTGTATCGTGTGTTTATCAGAACGGCAAAAACATCCATGGCGTGTGTGTGTGTGTGTGTGTGTGAGTGAGTGTTTTAATGACTATGTAGCTGGTCCGGAAAGGATAATAGAAGCAAAATGAGTTGGTGGAGTGAATTCAGAGAGAGCGTGATCAAACTCAATGGCAGTTGTATGGTGGATCTTCAGTGTGTGTGTGTGTGTTTGTGTGTGTGTGTGTGTGTGTGTGTAAGGATCTGGCATTTTCTCCTGCTGGAACAGAAATTATATAAGCAGATGTCCAGGGCCGTGTCTTGTGAAGGCTGGGGACGATGGGAACGCTGGTGGAGTTAATAATCTCAGAAGCTGAGATTCAAACAGAATCAGCGAACTGCCACGTTTCATCGAGCGCGAGAAGGTCCCTGGTTGGATTCCCTTTCTGCGCGGAGTCTCCATGTTCTCCCCGAACTTGAAAACCCCCAAATTTTCTAGGAGGTTCATCAGAGACCCCATATAGTCCAGAAATATGCATGTCTCTATGCTAAGGCTCACTAAAAGTGTCAGGTTGAGAATCGCGTCGAGGAAATGAGGCTTATCAACGCAGGTATGTTACCATGGCAACATGGAAATACCAGCTGGAGGCTCAAATGTACAGCGCTATTATAGGAAAAAAGGAAAAAAAAAAGAATGGCAGAAGATGCTCTTTTTGTGGAAGAAATGTTTTTTTTTTATGTATATATAATTGCAGTGACGTTGGATTCGGATGTCAGGAGAACGTCGCGGGTGTGAAAGGAACAGCGGGACAGCCGGGTGCGTGGAGACCGGAGAGCGGAGACAAGACCATTTTTATTGTGATACGCATCATGTATTGGGTTATGGTCGGAAAAGCAAAACGGGGGTGTTTCTTTAAATGACGCCCTAAATGGAATTCCATTTGCTTCTTTCGAGTCGGTTCCTCTGAGAGCCGAACGTGCAAACAGACTCATCAGGTTAAAAATTCTGGAAATATTTTGCAGTGGTAACGGGCCGGTTGTCCTGCTGGTGACGTTTAACTGCCTAGTTCTTCAATTAGAATCAGAATACTTTATCGATCCCCCAGGGGGAAATTGGCTTTTGTCAAAAGCGGCTTCTGCTACAGAGGCGAGGGGGGAAGAATCAAAATAGAACTCGATAGAATAATGAAGAATAAAATAGCGAATAATAAAAATAAGATAAAAAGAACAGTAAAGATCGAAAAAAATAAATAACAATAAAATTGAAAAAAATTAAAAATATATGTAAAGTATATACGAGTGTATTCACAGGTACATCTATATGATCACATGTAGTAATTTTGTGTATAAGTAGGGGTTGTTAAGGTTAATTAGTTAAGTTAAGCACTTAGTTGCATCATTAGGGCATGATTTCAATACAATTGACTTTGGATTTAATTGTATTTTGGCCGGGTAAAAACGCTCTCTGCGGGTTGACCAGGAATTAGTCCAGAAACTGGAGAATTAAAGAAAATAAACTGATAACTTACAGTAATTGTGAAGGTTTTTATGGACATGCAGCTTGTTCTACAGAGAATTACAACTGGATATTATTGAGTGAAATCACTTTGAGATCCCGTCTGCTAATATTAAAAAGCATAGCATGCGGCTTCACTCTTCCACGCACATTGTTCAGCAAAAGGAGCTCGGGAGGCGTTCAGGTTTTGGTCCAAACCCAAAAAGGTATCGCCTGTCAGAAATCCAACTCATCAGCTCACCGATCGACCATTCGGGCTTTTAACCTCACGTCAGACCAAAAAGACACCTAACGGTTTCGCATTTTGAATATAAAAAGTGAGTTTTTTTTTTCTCTGACTGCCGACATCCTACCGTGCTGCCTGGCATCATCGTCATCTCCCCCATATTTCCTTCCCCTTCTTGCTCCCGCCGTGGTCACCCTCATCTCCGTCCGAGTGATGTCCGCCCGCTCGAGGAGAAATGTCGTCTCGCGAACCGTTTCATCCACTTCGCCGCCCGGCTCTCCGGTCGCTCTCTTCGTCTGTCCTCAGACAGTTGGCGACGGTCCTGACTCATCTCGGGCCGGCTTCGCCGACTCGTGCCAGCGCTATTAAAACACCACAGGTCATCAAGCTGCTCCTTGGCACGGGCTGCTTTATCGCTGCCATTGAGAAGGGAAAGGGGTTTTAGCAGTGATCAGCATGTACCTTCGGTTACCGTGTCCAGGGACCCCTGATATTGTTTAATTTTGACATTGCAATCAGGATTTACAAACCATATGTTTTGCACTATAAGGCGCACTTAAAAGTCTTAAATTTTCTCAAAAATCCTCTGTGCAGCTTATAATCCGGTGCGCTTTATGTATGAATTCTTGTTGTGCTAATTGACCACGAACCAATTTTATGTAGTACTCATAAAATAAAATATCATGCAGTTGATCAGAAGCAGAATGAGAATAAACTTTATTTATCCCCAAGGGGCGACTGGGGGGCACATGGGGTAGCAGCATCAAATTATGAACATCAAAATAAAGTATAATAATTTCTGTACAGAATTGTGCAAATATTTCGCACCATAAAGCACACTTAAAATCCTTCAATTTTCTCAAAACTTGGCTGTGAGCCTTATAATCCAGTGCGCCTTATGTATGAATTCTTGTGCTTACTGACCTCGAACCAATTTTGTGTGGTACACTGCACTCAGAAATCCGTCGAAATGTTTTTGCGCGACTTTTCACACTAACTTCAGATATCTGCTATCGCTGGCAACCATAAAACAATCTCAGAACACTACGTAGTACGCCTAACTCCGGTACGCACTGTGCTTCAACAGAATATTCATGCAATATAGGAATTTGATGGACTTGTGGAAGATGAAGGATTTAAAAATGCGAGTGTATTTTTCTGTATTCGGTACAACGTAACAATATTCTGAGTTAATGTGAATGAGTTGAAGGCAGTTCGACTGTTTTGTTTCCGTTATATGCCACATGTTTTATTATGCAACTTATACCATGGTGCGCCTTATGGTCGACAAAAAAAGGATTAAAAAAAGGCTGCTTTTTAATTTTATAAGCATCTTTAGCATTTAGCATTCTTGCCGTTTAATGCAACGAACATTTAAACAAACAAGCGCTTATCATTTTGATTTCATACCTAACATTTGTCTTGTATTTGTGCTACTTTTTAAGTGTTAGTTTGTTAGCGGCATTTCCGTAAGTTAAGTAAAAAAGGTTACTAAGCGCATCTTTAAAATCTCCTTATTGGGATTTTGAAATATCTTTGGTTGTTTGAAGGTGCTGGATTTGTCTGCTGCAACACATTTGTCGCTGTAATGACTCGGGGAGAATTAAAAAAGAAAGCAACAGCTGACCTTTTCAGCTATACATCCAAAAAAGCTCCCCAAAAAAATACTTACCTTTTAAAGAAAAAACATCTCACATTTTATTTTTTCAAACAAAATGTGAGATTTCTCATATCTGTGTTACATCAGCTGCCGGCACACACTTTCCGCCAGTTTCATCACATCCGCTAACAAAAGGTGGAGAGAGAGAGAGATAAGTGTCCGCTCTCCATGGAAAACACCTTTGATTATAGAATTATTAAATCAGTTTTAAAGAAATTAAGGAAACTTATGCATCTTTCTGTCCTTGTTCATACATACATTTATTTAGGAATCCATTCATTTGTTATCTATACCACTCAGGGTGGTGGGGGGATTGGTGACAAATCTTAAATCAGGGACCTTCCTCAAAATTCAGGATTTTTCTTTTCATGTAGGTTGTGAGAATGTGCCGATTCAGACAATATAATAAAAGTACTTTGTGCACTCGGGTAGAACAGCAGGTAGAACAGGTAGAGAAAGGAATTTCCTCCCTTGGGGATCAATAAAGTTTATCTTGTCTTATGTGGAGGTTCTCAGTCGTCCAGGTCATGGCGAACTCTTGTGTAAATCTTCTCGTCGTGGCAACTGGACTTGAATTTCTTCACTTGAAGGCGTTCCACCCCTCATCCCAGAGGCTTCTTCAGTTCTAATGACCTGTGGGGAGAAGATTTTGACAAGAAATTAAGTTGAATGTTGCACTCGGGAATAAATACTACCTGTTATAAATGAAGGAGCAGGAAAAAAGTGGCTCTTGTACCGTGTTTGCAGTCAGTGGAGTTGAGGAGTCGGACAGCCTTTAAGGGAAAAAGTGTTTGCAAGTCTCTTTGTTCTTGCTTTCAGGCTCCCGTAGCATCCACCCGATGGCAGAAGTGTGAAAAGGTTGTGTTGCGGCTGTTAAAATGCCCTTTGTGATGCAGCGGGCTCTCCTGATGACCCTCGATATGTAAATGTCCTGGAGTTCTGATCCCTCCGGCGTGAGCGGAGCCGTCCTGTCCTGAGCCGAGCTGCTTCCACGTCACCACGCGGCGACGGAGCCGATGGTGACGCTCTGCGGAAGCTGCAGACGATTTCGGTGCTTTAGGAAGTTCGACCTCTGCTGTGACTTGAAGGTTTTCACCCTCTCCGCCTTGCTGTCAGGCGACCGTGCAGCTACTAATTTATTTTTATTTTGCCAAATATGGGCCCTTTGTTTTATTTGTGGGATCACCCTGACCTGACGGCCCATTTCTGCCACCAAGTCCCAGAACAGTTTTTCTGATCAACCGAGATTTAAATATAAAACCAGGCCTTAAATCCAGAGCGGCCGGACGTGAATCGTCATCGTTTTTATTATTTTTTTTCCATCAGCCTTCAAAGATGCTGGCGACGATGGCGTCAATAAAGCGGGTGGAAATGTTCCTCCGTGGCAGGAGATTCTGGTGCCGCCGTGAAACTGGGGCAGCATCAGACCCTGCAGCCATGGCTTCCCCTTCCCCTCTCTGAAAATACACCCCTTTTCATACATTAACCTCGTTTCTGTCCTTATCAACACATTCCGCCTTCCCATCTCAACCTCCTTCCTTCTTCTCGTCCGTTGCTCCATGCATTGTGCTTTTTCTCAAAGGCCAGAAAGGAAATCTGAGCTGCTCCAGTGATATAGAAATCACCGAGTAGATCCCCAGATACAAAGCGGCGGTGCAGAGCCGGCGCCACTTTGATTGAAAAGGTTAGCAGTTTGATTCCCGGCTCCTCCTGTCTTCCGCCAGTGTCTGAATCCCACCTGGTTCACCCCCGGCATAGCAGCGTCAGCATGTGAGTGGGTGAATATAATCCATTGTAAAGCGCTATTGACAGGAAGTCCCTGTTGATTGAGCAACTGACGATTGAGCAACAATAGGAAGTAAACCCAGGATGGCAAAAGCGGGCGGAGAGCAACGAGAAATGACATTTCTATTTTTCGTAATAATTCGAAATCTTGTCGAAATCTTCTTGTCGTGGCAACTGGATTCGAGTTTCTTCACTTGAAGATGTTTCAGCCCTCATCTGAGAGGCTTTGTCAGTTCAAATGACCTGCGGTGAGTTTCCGGATATACCTGCCATTAGGAGTGAAGAAGCCTCTCGGATCAATTGAAGAAAATCAAGTCCAGTTACCACGACAAGAGGTTTCGACAAGAATTCACCAGGACCTGGATGACTGAGAACCTCCACGGACACGTTCAATCTCCGACTGACTTGCCGTATAGAGACGTAGAACCACTCACTCTCCCATAAACACGTTATATAAAGCAGGGGTGTTTGGAGGAAACAACCAGGAAAGAATCACCAGCAGATGCAGCCCCTGGTAACTTCCACCTGAGCCTCAGTTCATGTTATATTTCACGACTTTGTTTAGCTTTACCTTTTCATATTCCAATCCAGCTAATCCAATAACGTTGTTCTTTTGTTCCAACGAACAACACGCCATTAGCATAACAATCCCCCTTAGACCTAGTTTCTGCCGATCAACTCTTCCATCCACGCAACAAGCCACCGTAACCGAGACCTGCCCAAAACTCTGGCAGTTATATTAGGAAACTCCGCACAGGTCAATAGAATTGAAGAAGCCTCTTGGATGAGGGCCGAAACCTCTTGAAGTGACGAAACTCAAGTCCAGTTGCCAAGACAAGAAGGTTTCGACAAAGTCAAAGTCAACTTTATTGTCAATACTGCCATACGTTTACGCATACAGAGCATTAAAATAGCGTTACTCTTAAGACCAACAGTTCAAAAGTAAATATAAGGATACACCATGACCTGGATGACCGAGAACCTCCACAGGCTGATTATAGAGATGCGTGAAGCGGCGGATATCATTCGCTTCACACCAAGGAAGTCATTTCAATTGTGATTTGAAAAAATGCAGCTGTGACAGGAAGTCCCTGTCAGCTGGTCAACAGCGAGTAGGATTTCCAAATGTGATGCGTGTAGTGCCATGAATTTCGCGTCATTTCAGCGCCAAAAATATATTTCCTGTCAGTTCTACCTCCCAGCATGCTGATATTTCCACTTTGCATGAACGTGTGCTATAAATGAATCTGCCTCGCCGCATGCCCGCAATCGTGAAACCCAATAGTGAGGTTGGAGGAGGGCAAATGGGGTCGCGGGCCGGGCGGAAACCCAGACTCCACCTTCTGGGGCCACTTGGTGAGAGACGGCGGTGTCTCGTCACCAGGGAGGTGTCCGGACCGATAGCAAGAGCCACCCGGACACCATGCACTTCCCATTTATTCTCAGAAAATGCCTATTTACGCTCTCTATTGCCAACACAACGTGACTCCCCTCAACTGGTCACAGGATCCGCGTTGAGATCACCTTGTAAATCGGAAGCGGCGAAGGCGAGAGGAATGACTCGGCCTTTCCTGCAAGACGCCAAACACCCGATGTCACTTCAGACTTGCCTGTTTGAAATGCGCGATTAGCCGCCGACGCGGCTTCTTCCGAAAGATAACGGCGCCGCTGTGTGTGGTTTTATGGACCATATTACCGAGATGAAAAACGAAAAAAGTTAATTGGCTGTTGCGTAACGCCGCACAACCGCGCCGCTTTCCGAGGCTGACGGTGCGCGCGTGTTCCTGACGCAAGTCATCTGTGCTGAAATGGGACGGCAAAGAGTTGCTAAAAGGTTTGGGGTCTGAAACGTGCACTTCTCTGCCTTTTGCAAGCCTATACACTCCGCCTGAACTTGAAAGAGTTTATGTTGGCAGAAAAAATTCAGTCTTTTGTAAGGTTCAACAATAGCTGCGATCTTGGATTCGGGCTTCACACACACACACACACACACACACACTCACACACTCACAGAGCGATGCATTCCTTTGTGGAGGCTCGGTTTTTATTTACAGGGGACAGGATGCTTTGCTGCGGCACTCTATATTTAAGTTTTGATGAACTGCAATGAGTTATATGTTGAGGGAATATATTTAGCTTTCTGTGTGTGTGTGTGTGTGTGTGTATAAGAAGTTGGTAGCAAGGTGGAGCAGTTTTTTTTTTTTTTTTCATTTTTTTTTAATTTGATTTAATCAGTTTTTCCGGCACCGATAGCTGTCGCGGTGTTGGATTTCCCAGATTATTGCTCTCGTCACACGACCACTATTATTTATTATTAATAGTGTTGTGAATTGCCTTATTTACGCGTTTTTATCAGAGTAACGCATCCTTTGTCCCCGATAGCCCCGCACCTCTGCAAGGAGGAGAATCAGAGGGAAGATAATGCGATTGAAACAGCGATGTAACCACTTGTTGCATTGACATGCCTGCCAATAATCTAAAAAAAAGAAATGAACAAAACCAAATACTGCTGACATTCCTCTGGACTTTAGACGTGGCTGCCGACAGGGAGCTCCGTCTTGGCCAGAAGACTCAAGTGTCTCCTTCTGTGACGGCTTCCAGCAGGACTGGAGCGCAGGAGGACCGTGCCGACTTTGCCGCGGCTCGATTTAATTGCTCAGTTGGCGCTGGCTGATAGCGGTCGTGCTGTCTTGTGAATCTGGTTGTGGAAAGAGTGTTATTCGTTTTTTTTTTTTTTTTTTTTTTTTTTTGCTTTGCCCGTCTTTGACGTATTTCACCGGAGGTTTCATGCAAATTAAGAGCGACTGCTGTTTTACACGGCGCTAACAATATGAGTCGAGTCATTTCCAGGTCTTGGGATTCAAAGGAGTCTCCAGAAGGTTCCTTATTACCAGAAGGTTATTTGAAGAAGGTCGGTAGAGCGGGCGTTCGTCCAATCGGGAAGGTTGGTGATTCGATTGGTGATTCGATTCCCTAACCCTCCTGTTTGCACGCCGGACCGCCAGTTGCAAATGATGGTCTGCTTGGCGCCTTGCACGGCAGTTCCGCCGCCGTCGGTGTGCATCAAGTGGAGCCCAGTGGGCGTCTACGCGTGGACCTCGAGCTGCAGTTCCACTGTTTTCCTGCAAATCAGTGACACTGTTACGGATTATTGTTGATAGAATTGCTGGACTTGTCGGATGGTTAATTAAATTTTAATTGTAATTATGGAGGCATAATGAAATTTCACAGAGAGCCTCCGGCTCGGATTATTTTAACAAAAAAAGGGGCACAAGAGAATAAATAAGCGTGGTATGTACATATGAGCGGACGTGGTATAAACATGGTAAATAATATAAATACCGTAAATTCCGGATTATAGAGTGCACCTATATATAGCCTGCACCTACTGATTTTTAAAAGGAAAAAATAAATTGTACATAAATAAGCCGCAGGTGTCCGTTGAAACATGAGATATTAATGCAGCAAGATGTTACAAGACAGATTTTTTTTGGAAACCTTTCATGAAATTAATGACTGTAACATCTACAGCTACCGGTACATAATGCAAATGCTTTTTTCAGAACAGATGCCGAACTTAGGTGCAGGAGCTCTATTTCCTTCTTCGCCAGCCAGGCTGATTTCTTTCAATTTGAAAGCTGCATCAAATGCATTTCTGTTTTTTGTTTTTTTCATGACGGGGGTGTGTGGAAAAATCGCAAGATGGACGATCTGAAGAATTATCGGAAATGTGAGTGGGTTCGCCGAAACAGTTCCATTTGTCCACTGTGACCGTGTTGGCGGACAGAAGCTACTGTAATTACCCTCTAAAAAATCTATAAATTAGCCGCATCGTTTCTAAAAGCCGCAGTTCTCAAAGCGTGTGAGAAAAAGTAGCGTCTCAGTGCTGGAAATTATATGGTAGTAAATACAAATAGACATAGTAACTTTGCTGTAGCATTCAAATTTGATTCAGTTGATTTTCTTATGCAATATGAAGTCGGAATTTTTGAAAACACGTATTCAATCAGTCATGATCTGTGCTGTTTATCCTGAAGCCTGAGTTCACCCGGGACCGATCACAGGGCCACATATAGAGATTTACCACCATTAACCTTCTCAAATGTCCGGGCGGTTTAGGTTCCCCAATCGACCTCCTGCATGGGTTTGAACTGTGCGACGAAACCAGGGAACCCGGCAGTGACCAGGGCAGAGCCAGAATCCAGCTCAGGACCTTCTCGCTGTGTGCAGGAAGTGCCGACCGTTGCGCGACCGTGCCGCTCTGAAGATGTCCAATCAAACATGTTCTCAGCCCGTTGCTGAGCTGTTGTCATGCAGTCTGTTAGATGTGAAGTGGAAAGGTAGCTGCAGTATCTTCTGCTAAGGGCGAGATAGACTGCATTCTGGATGGCGGCTCGAAATCGATTAAAATTGCCTTT
>NC_141287.1:14078723-14253723 GCF_037954325.1 Fistularia commersonii | reverse complement strand
ATTAGCTCCCGTGGGGGATACGGGTGACGCTCCGCGTGGCGATTGATTGGATTGGTCGGATTGATTGGGCCGCGGGTTCGAGGCCCGCCGCTTTGGTTCCCTGCTGAAACCATGTGTTGTGGCCCCGCCGCTCCCCGTAGGACGGCATCCTGAGGAGCGGCGGCCTCTCCAGGGACCTGGACGACGTGACCGTCCCCGCCCTCTCTGACGTGAGTGACCCGGGTTCCTGTGTGGACGCATGGCGCCCAGCCCCAGGGCCGCTTGGTAATCACTGCCTTGTTAAAAAAGTGATTGTGGTGATTGGCAATGGGAATGGCTTCTCAACATGCCGAGTAGGCCTAGGAGAACCTAGGAAGGAGAACATTAATATAACCCAGGCAGGGGAACGTGGCGAGAACCCAGGTTGGAGATCATAGAGAGAGCCTAGGCTGGAGAACAAGTAGAGGACCAGTGCAGACGGGGGCAGAAGGTGCATAACAGTGCTAACCCTGCAGTCCCGAGCTGGCTCGCTCATTGGCCAGTTCTCCTTCAGTGATGTTCTTCAAGTGTGTGATCGCTGCATGTTGGAGGAGAGCATCCTATGGGGGCGGACATTCTTCAGGTTGTGACATGCCGGCAGAACCTGCAGGTTCCTTACGTGACCTGCTGTGTTCCTATGGGGACTCTCCGGGTTCCTTACGTGACCTGTTGGGTCCCTTGGTGACCTGCTGCGTTCCTTTGTTAACCTCCTTCTGAAGACCTTCTGGATGTCAGTGTGCGCTCAGACATCTGCTGTCCAAGTGTGAACTCTCACCTCTGTGTGTGTGTGTGTGTGTCCACAGGTGGACGACCGGGATTACCTGGAGAAGGTGAGCTTGTCGCATCATCCGATAGTTCCTCTTTCCTCATGAGATGATCCACTCAGGTTCAGCTGTCACTCAGGGCTCCCGTCCGCCATCGGCTCTGACGGCGACCACGCTGACCTCCAGGGGCGGGACGTCGTCTCGACGAGGGAGCGGCGACACGTCAATCACCGTTGATGCCGAGACATCCTTACGAGAAATCAAGGTGGGGGGTTCGGGGCGATTCCACTTCCAGGTCTGAATTGTACTCCAACCGTGGCTTATAACGATTCAGAGAATTTTGTGGCTCGGATGTAGGGATTGATTGATCGATCTCTTGATTGATTGATTCAGATAGTGATTGATTTTCCAATGTAACTTCTCGGGGTCATTTCTCATGGGCCCTCAATAAACCTAACAGCTCGATGGCTGTAGCCCAGTAAGTTAATTTTGGGGGACGAGGAAGGGTTTTCCTTAAGGTACGGAAACACTTTGTGAGATTAAGGCAAGGATGCTTGCTTCCTTCCTTCCTTCCTTCCTTGCCTCCTTCTTTTCTTCCTTCCATCCTTGGCTTGTATTTGATGACACTGCTATCCCTTCTTTCTGCCTCCCACTCCCTCTGCTCCCTCTCATCAGGAGATCCACGAGCTGAAGGATCAGATTCAAGATGTGGAAACCAAGTACAGTCAGAACCTTAAAGAGGCCAAGGTACCGGCAGCCGGAACCAGAGCCGCTCCTCGGTTCTACTTGTATTCTCGGTCCAACAGCAGGATGGTTCCACTAGTCTTTAATCGTCATTATTTGTTCCCAAGCAAAAACACAAATTGTGCCTCCAACACACCGGGGTTTCTACATGGTACACAAGTACCATGTCAAAGCTGCACAAGATGTTTGAAGCTTCTGCAGTTTGACAAGACACATTAAGGCTAATATATTGTTATTACGGTTATTCAAGGACAGATCCGTTTTTCAATAAATAAATCAACAAGATGAAGAAAAAAACAAAACCCCATCCAGCAGATAGGCTTTCTTAAATATTTGCCCAAGATTACATTTGAGAGGAGTACTTTCCAACACAGCGGTCAGACGGATCTGCGCTAAGACCAACATGATTATAATCAATCCAGAATGGCCCTTAAAACCAGATCCCTCCTCCCTTCTGACCTGTCTTTTATTCCTCCTGGTGTTAATTCTTCCTTGCATGCAGCTTGTCGCTTCCTACCTCCTTCAACCCTCAGAGGTTATCCTGGGATGAGCTTTAGACCCGTCGATGTAAGAGTAAGAAGACACTGAATTGGGGATTAAAAACAGAAACGCAGCAAAAAACTCTCGTCATGTAATTCATGACATCGTCTGCATACGAGGCACACTCTGCTCCTGTGGCCGAAACAACTCCGCCTACCGCATGTTCTGATTGGCTGAGGGGTGGAGGGTTGTTTGACGTGAAGCTGCCGACTTTAACACTCCGCTGCTTCTGGTGTCAGGATGATCTGGCGGCGGTGGAGGAGAAGTACCGGAAGGCGATGGTGTCCAACGCCCAGCTTGACAACGAGAAGAACAACCTGATGTACCAGGTGGACACGCTGAAGGACTCACTAATGGAGCTGGAGGAACTGCTGGCCGAATCCCGGCGCCAGTACGAGGATAAGGCCAAGGTAATGGGCACCGTGATCGGTTCAGAAAATAGGCATTGGGGATCACGATTGACAAGGTGTCAATCGTCATCACCTCTAGGGGTCACAGCAGGACTTTATGGTCTTTATGACGTTTTTTAATCCCGGGTGCTCCTTCGTCCTGGCAGGAGCTGGACCGAGAGAAGCACGCCCACGCCGTTGTCCAGTTCCAGCTCGGCGAGGCCAAGGAGACGCTCAAACAGAGCGAGGAGCTACTGAATGTCAGTAGAAACACAGCAACGCCCAGCCCAACTCGCATGTCCAATCTCGCATGTCCAACCTCGCATGTCCCAACTTCTTCTTCTCACTTCCTGTCTCCTTCACCTTCCTCCCTTCCTTCCTCGCTCCCTTCCCGGGGGACAGGAGATCCGCCAGCTGCGTCTGAAGCAGGACGGGTCAGTGCGGGAGATCTCTGACCTGCAGGAGACGCTGGAGTGGAAGGAGAAAAAAATTGGGGTACATCTGCGGTTTCACCACACTTCCTGCCTTCAGCATGAAACTCCATGTCTTCCTCCTCATTGCCTGCACTGCTGTTCCTCTCTTCTGTCTACCTCCACCTGACCCCCAAACCCCCCACGGCCTCCCGCCAGGCCTTAGAGCGCCAGAAAGAATATTCGGACGCCATTCGCATCGAGCGCGACGAGCTCAGAGAGGAGGTCGTGGCGCTGAAGGATGTTCTGAAGGTACCCAGCAACTGTTGTTGGCCCTCCACAGGAAGTACAACATAAAGTTCCTATTCTGGGAGGACCGAAACAATATTGGAAAATATAAACCTTAGAATTAAAGACTTAAAAAACATATTTTGAACCGTTATGACTTGTAGACATGTTTGCTCCATTTAGAGTTCATCACACAGGAAGTCAGATCGAACCTGCAGAACCCCGTCTTTTTTCTCAAATGTTGCATTCTGGTGTTTTCCAGAAACACGGAATCGTGCTGGGGCCCGACCTCAAGGTCAACGGTGACGGCGTTGGGACAGAGGGCGACTCGGCGCCAAGCGAAAACCCCGGGATGGGACCGGCTCCCGACGCCCTGCCAGAAGGGAACAGCATGCTGGGTAAGCATACCGTCCCGCTGCTGCACGGCCTCCGCTCTGACCACGGTGGGGAGTTTCTCCAAGAACGAAATAAACAAATCAAACCTCCCAACATTTCTCCTCGGGTCACTGTGGGAGAAACTCACCACCCGCTTGCTGCCTCTCTAACTACCATGTGCCGCTTGTAACTACACACCAAACGCAGACGATCCCACGCATCCACCGCCGCAGTCCATCGCCATCACAACACCATTTTAGGTCACACAACAAACCCTCACTGCTCCCTCAACTAACATCTTCATCACCACCATTGGTTAACCAGTTTGTCCCTGTACGGTTACCCGTTGTGCACTGAAAGAGATGGCGAAGCAAGTGCTGTCTGATGCCACAGCAGTTTGCACATGGATTCAGTGACCTCTGTGTGACATCTATCTGACCTGTCTGACCCCTCTGTGACTTGTGACCTCGGATCTCTGTCTGATCTGACCTCCCCCTGACCTTTGTTTGACCTTTGTTTGACCTTTGATTTCCACTCCCATTCTTACTAAGATGAGCTTAGCTTACATAAGGGAGCAGCTCTGAGCCCCTTCTTCTCTGCAGTGGTGATGGACAATTGAGGTTAGACAGGAGCTTTCATGGACCATGATGTTTGCAGATGTGATCTGTAGTCAGAGCAGGGAGCAGGCAGAAGAACATCTAGAGGTGGCGGTATGCTCTGGAGAGGAGAGGGATCAAGATTAGCAAGACAGAATACATGTTTTTGAATGAGAGGAACCCAGGTGGAGGTGGTGGAGATGAAGAAGGTGGAGAGGTCTAAGTACCGAGGTTCAACAGTCTAGAGGAATGGAGAGTGTGGAGAAGAGGTGGAGGAACGTGTGCAAGAAGGTTAGAATGGGTGGAGAAAAGTGTCAGGATACGTCAAGGTCATGCAAAGAGTATGAAAGGACAGGTGTAGAAGACGGAGTTGAGAGCAGCCATTGTGGTTTGGTTTGGAGACACTGTGGAGAAGACAGGGGGCAGCAGAGATGGAGATATGGATGTTCTCTTTGGGAGTGAGGATGATGAAGAGGATCGGGAATGAGTCCATCAGAGGGACAGCACATGTTAGATGCTCTGGAGATAAAGTCAGACCAAGGTGGAAGAGGGGTGGTTTAGACATGGACAGAAGAGGGGTGGTGAGGATCTGGGGAGCAGGGTGCTGAGGTGGGAGCTGCAAGGCAGGAGGTTCAGAGGAAGACTCGAGAGAAGGTTTATGGATGGAAGACATGAAGTTAGTTGGTGTTTGAAGAAAGGGTTAGATAAAGGCAGATGATTGGCTGTTGAGACCCCTGTGGGAAAGAAGAGGAAGAGCGACCTGCATTCAATGTTTCATTGCAGCCAAACTTCTAGCTGAACATCCCAGAATGAACTCCACCCCTCTGACTCTGGAACTCCAACTACAAAGTTGAAGTTGAGTTTTGAAACATCAGTTCAGTATCAGTTGTCAGGAGTTGAAGGTCATTTCTTGCTTCTTTAACTCGCCTGAAGGCATCACACCTGCTTTCTAAACCCAAATCCAACGAGGCCAGAGTCACACTTGAGTTTGGAGCGAGCTGCTTCCTGCTGTGCCCTTCAAAATAAAAGTTCTTCTGTAAACTTTTAGGTAGAATTGACTTTTCCCATGATAACCTGTCCCCAACACACACACACACACACACACACACACACACACACACACACACACACACACACACACACACACACACACATGGAACCAATCCCAGGCATCCGGAACCTCTGGTTCAGAGGGCGCTGCCTCCTAAGTTTAGTGTGTAGTTGCAGCGGATCCTTCCTCTCTGTTCGCCGACGTTCTTCACCACTAACATCTGGGCTTCTGGTGTTTTCCCCTTGTGATCTTAACGCCTCACATCTGAGATCAAAACTCCAGTGGTGTCTTTTGCGCCGCGAGGGCCGCCCCGCTGTGAGCCTCCTGATTCATTTAGACTCTTAGATGGGCTGAAAGCATACCGAGGTTCTTTGGATCAAGAGCTTCGCCCCGGTGTTCCTCCTGCATTCCTTCTCTCCTCTTGGCTTCTCCGGGTCGTCTGGACCCGTCTGCCTCGCTCTGACTTCTGCTGCCACATCTCCCTTTGATCGGGGGCGCTTTTCTTTGAAAAGAAATAAATGGTGTCTCCCATCGGTCCTTCGGCCTTCATCAGCGTCTGCTCTCCATGATCTCTCAGGCAGCACAGAGGACACTCAGTCCAGAAGTAGAGGAGAGGAGGAAACACCGGGAGAAGGTCAAACTAATGTCAGGAGGTCCGATGAGAACCAAGAACAGAGGGAAGGAGGTCCAGATGGAGGCGATGGATCCCGCAGGGAGAACCGCCCAACAAGACAGATTTCTCAAGATGGAGTTTTCAGTCCAGGGTTTGAAACGACGGTGACTAGTTCTGAGGAAAATGTTGATGAAGGAACAGATCCGGGAGAAAGTGCAGCAGAAAGAGGTGGAGAGCCTTCTGAAGAACTGTCGTTGGAGGAAGGAATCAAACAGGACGAGGCAGAGGAGAGGAAGTCGATGAAGATGGACTCCCGTCCTGAGGTGGCGGAAGACCTCAGAGAATCGAATGGGTCCGTGCCGCCAACAGAGAGTCAAGGGAATGAGGAGGAAGATGATCAGTCGGGTAAGCCCCCTCCTCCTCAGGCCACTAAGAAGAAGAAGAAAAAGAAAAAGGGAAAAAAGAGAGGAGCGTCCAATGAGGAGAAGAAGGAGGACCAAGAAATCAACAAGAGAAGAAAGGCGAATGGCGATCGCAGTTCTGCAATGGATCACCAAACTGAGAAGGTCCAAGATACAAAGATGGAGGGGGTCCCAAACAGGAATGGAGAGTCAGAGGCAATGTCTCCTGATTTCGACAAACAGGAAGAACCAAAGTCTCGTACACGTGACAGTGAAAAGCCTGAAGATGCAAAGATGGACGGAGTGACAGAGGAGGCCAGAGATGATCGACAAGCCTCCTCTCACTCAGAGGAACAGAGTGAATACCCAGAAGCTATCATGGAAAACAAGGAAGAAGATCAACTTCTGGAACAGCATGAAAAACCCAGGATGGATGAAGCTGAGGATGGGGACAGAGACAAAGGACAAAGCTCTTCTGACTCCAACAAACCAAATACTTCAAACCTGGAACGCATTACAGACGAAACAAACGAGGAACACAGTTTGGAAAAAGGGTCCGTTGGTGAAACTCTTCAAGAGCAGCAGAAGGATGGAGTCACAGATGAAGGTGAAGGTGCAGTGCAATCGTCCTCTGAATCCGACAGACCAGAAGAATCCGATCAATTGGGTCAAAGTGTGAACCAAAAGGACAGAACAGTTCCTGTTGAAGCACCTGAAGAATCTCAAATGGGTGGAGTCGCGAAAAAGGAAGGGGACGTTCTGCAGGCGTCATCTGACTTATCTGAAGAACCAAAAGAACCAAAGATTGATCCTCAGGAGAATGGAGAGCAAACCCAGAAGACGGTTTCTCCTGATGAAACGCTTGAGGTACCAAAAGTGGATGAGGCAAGGAGAGAGGAGGAGCATGATGCAGGAATCTTTTCTCCCTTAGACCAACCGGATTGCATCGGAGATGAGGAGGGGACCCAAAGTGTGCAGAACGCCTCCACCTCCGAGGTTCTCGATGAATCAGAAGACAGAGTCACGGACAGAGAGGGCAAAGAGCAGAGTCCAGAAAAGGTTCTGTCAGATGAACCTGAGGATCAAGATCAGAAACAACCAGAGTTCACAGAGGACCTGGAGAACGACCTCTGTGTGGTTGATTGCCTTGGCAATGAGCCCCATGAAGAGAAGTCTACAGCCCAAGGTGACGCCTGTTCATCGGAACCAGAAGATGCTGATGAGAAGAAATCAGAACATACGTCCCAGGCTGAGGCGAGAAGGAAGGTTCCAGGGGAGGGTCAACCCGCAGAAGGCTCTGGTGGCGAGAAAAAAGACGGCTCTGGTTCCAGCCCAGAACCCTCTGTCAGACCAACCATCCAAGTTCCAGCTGACGAAGTGGAGGAGGAGGTTGGAGATGGCCACAACATCTCACAGTGTCCAGAGCCAAACAGGGATGTTAGCGTAGCCACAAATTTTGCGGAACCTGAGATGTCCCTTCAGAAAACTGAATCGTTCCCCAACCAAGAGGAGAACCCGAAATGCCCAAGGGAACCACATCCCGTCCAGACACTGGAGGAGGCACCACCCGAGCTGGTGGAACAATCAGCTGAGTGTGAAGATGGAGGAGCCACCAAGGAACCAGGAGATAGAAACATTGGTAAGGACCAGCAGGACTACGAGGAAGCGGAGAGAGAAGGCGAAGGGCAGTCATTTGATTTCGACGACCTGGATGTGGAGATGGCTGTGGAGTCGACACCAGAAGAGGAGGAGGGCGTGGAGGTGAATCTGGTGGAGGAGGAGGTGGAGGATGGCGTGGAGGCCATCCTTGACGATGCCCGAGATCACAGCTACCAAGCAGGAGATCCGGGTGCCGGCGGAGACGAAGACGCTGTGTTCTCTATGGGCCCGCTCCAGAGCAAAGATGGGGTTTTAACCCTAGACCCAGAACCTTCTGGAACCGCAGGGAGGAACCAGGATAGGGGAGGTTCTGCAGGCCTGGAGGTGAAGGAGGAAGGAGACACCACTCCACCGGTTTCACCCATGACTCCAAATCAGACGGGAGGCAGGAAGCCTTCGTTGTCCGGGAAGAAGAGCGGCAAGAAAGGCAGAGGCAGGGAGGAGTGTAAGATGTCCTAGAGCCCTGTTGGGGTTCTGGAGGTGTGAGGTGGGTTCTCCATCAGCCCTGGAACCCCCTCAGATGTGTTTGGCTGCATGTGGAGCAGGTCAGACCTGCGATCGGCAACGGACAACCTCCTTTCGGATTGCAGTGGGTAGCCTTTAGCTGTTTTGTTAAATCCTCTAATTTGTCTCAGTCGTCTTGTAGTATACCAGTAGTCATTCGCTGGTATCACTTTATTGTCTTTGCTGCTGCTGTATAATATGTTCATCAATACCTTCATTCATATGTTCAATGATACCTTCAATCATATGTTCACGGATACCTTTATTCCTATATTCATTCAAAAAGTAGAACATTGAAATGAGAAGGTGTCCTTTTCCAGGAGCTGTTTCTTACAAACATTTATATTTAATACGTATGGAATAGACTGCTGATGCAGATAATGACATCACTGAATGGAAGTCCCCTGGAATCCATCCCACAATTTTCAATCTCCAACAAGGGTTTGGGATGCCTGTGTTAATAACAAGATTTAGGAGGAGAAGTCGGGAGAACTGCCAGGAGGTGGGCTCTCTCTGAAGAGAGCCAGAGGCTTTGAGGATGAAGTTCTCCTTGGGAGTAGCTGGACTTGTATGCTTTGCTTCTACTCCTTTAATTAAGTCCCGGGTCTGATTCTTTCTTCTATGGGAACATTGGTCTTGGTGGACCATTGGTAATGTACACCAGGATGGAGCCCTTGGCCCTTTCACCTCCAGAGTCGGTCTACTCAGCTGCTCCGCCCTGCTCTGTGTTCCTTTTGTAACCGATGCACGCTAGTAGTTGTTGTTCACTGTGCAGGGGAAGGGGGGAGCCTGTGCCCGGCGGCGATTTTATGGTTTTGAGTTTTGTTGCTGCTCGATGGAACGTCATGAAGAACGAATAAATGAAAGAATAAAGATGTAGCTTGAAGCAGGAATGCCCACTGGAAATGGCACTTGTTTGTGGTGGATCTTATGCACCCCTGCATGCTAACGCACACACACACACATTAACAGATGAGTGCACTGCCGCATGCATCTGCTGACCGACAACCCTGCACCTGGCTCCACCCACCCCGGTATGTTAATGGATTTTTTTATTTTATTTTGTTTCTCCCACCTTACAAATGCACCTTCCCTCGCAGAGATCCGTCTGAGGAAACTGGTGGACGAGCGTGAAAGAATGATTGAGCAGGTAACGTAAAGGAGAAGAAGTTAGCTATTAGCTAGAAGCAGTTTAACACAGGCCATTAACACTTGGCCATTAGCCAGGTGGTTTTCAAAAACAACCTGACACAGCTGTGAGTTGACTAGTAGCAGAAATGTGTTATTTGTTGACACTAAGCCAATAGCTAGAAGCAAATACATAGCTGTTAGCTATTAGCTTTTAACCATTAGCTGGGTGGTTTCCAAATACAAAATGACTTTTTAGATACCTAGTACCCGATACCCGTTCTCTTTTGACACTAAACCTATTGCTAATATCATTTAGCTGTTAGCTATCAGCACTTAGCCATTAGCTTGTTGCTTTCCAAAATATCATAGTTTTTAGTTAACTTGCAGCAGATATGTGTTGTTCATCAAGACTGCCAATGGCTAATAGCCCTTAGCTGTTAGCTAGTGTTAGTGAGCTGTTAGCGGCCAGCGGTAGCAGTGCTCCTCTTGCATCTCTACGGCAGGTGAAGAAGCTAAAGGCCCAGCTGGAGGAGAGAACCCAGAAGAACGGCGGTGGCTCGACCCCCGACAGGGAACCGCTGGAGAACGGCAGTGACCCCGGGCTGGCAGAGCTGCAGCGTGAGTCCCAGTAGGCGCCGCCGTTCATCGCCGCTGCCCCCGACTCTCACTGAACACTGTCCTGTCGCCCAGCAGGAGACTCTAGCAGGCAGATCAGCGACATGAAGTTCAAGCTGGCCAAGGCTGAACAGGAAGTGACTGCACTGGAGCAGAACGTGAGTACCGCCAAGGTTGACAGATCTAACAGAGAAAACAATAACAAAGAATGAAGCGTTGGTTGCGTCGTTGGTCCTCAGGTGACTCGGCTGGAGGGCCAGGTGACTCGATACAAGTCGGCGGCAGAAAACGCAGAGAAGATTGAGGACGAGCTGAAGGCGGAGAGACGGAAGCTGCAGAGGGAGGTAGAAATGTTTCCCCGTCCCTCTCAGGAAATAACCCAAAAATCGGTCTGCGTGGGGTTCCTCAGGGTTCTCCGGGTTCCTCCCACAGGCCAGAAACATACGGCTTCATTGGAGACTCTAAATTCTCCTGACGTGTCAATGAAAGGGTGAATGGTTGTTTGTTTTTTGTTCCAGTCAGGATTTGCATCTTCTGGATTAAAATACCAAATTTGTGGTTTTCAGTTTAAAACCAGTTCCAGGAGATTCAGAAAGTGTCGTAATCTTGTACTTTATCAACAGTTCTTCTCTAACATGATGGTAGATTCTGTGTGTGTGTGTGTGTGTGTACTGAGCTAGGCTAACATTTTATTCATGCTAAGTTAACTAACAGTGAGGTTCCAAAGGGAAGCACGTCATTGTTGCCGAGGTGACCTGAGCAGATTCTCTGGTTTTCATGTCAACCAACAGCTGCGCTCAGCGCTGGACAAAGTTGAGGAGCTGGAGTCCAACAACAGCCACCTGACCAAGAGGTTGGAGAAGATGAAGTCCAGCCGCTAAGGCGGGCCCGCTGGCACCGCCAGAAGAATCCCCTCTTCCTTGGACGAGGGGATTGCGTCGGCAGCGGGAACATCTAGAGGACAAACCGGCCATGTGCCATTTCTGCACTCAGGAAGGGTGAACGTCTAAGGGGACAACCAGGACAGGCCGCCGCCATGATGCACTGCCCCCCGGGGGTCACGCTTGTGTGTGTGTTTCCTTTTTTTTTTTTCAGAAGTGCTTATGAACCAGTAATATATTGTCCACACACCGTCACCGCCCCTCCACCGCAGACCTTCACCATGCAAGGACCAGGTCCAGGGCTTCCAGAAGACCACACACACACACGCACACACAAACACAAACACACACACCATTTTCTGACGGTCTACACAGGAACACAGTTGTTCTTCACATCCTGGTCCCTGGTTCTGACCCAACCTCACTGCTGTCACACGAAAACACAAAAAAAAACCTCCATGTTGCTGTTACTAAATTTATTTCTGGCTCTGAGGGAGGAGGAGGAGTCCTATTGCTATGGTTACCAGACTGTTCCCTTCCGCCAGCTTCACGTCCTTCATGTGGTTGGTCAGTGGTCGCTGGGGTTCTGGGTCCGCTTCACTGTTTACAAAGGAAAAGCAATAAAAGTCTGTGCAATGCAGAGCCGCTGGTGTTCTTCCAGAACCCCTGTGGAAGTCAGAAGGCTCTGGAGCAATTACTGGTGTTTCTTCTCCGCCGGCCCCCCTCCTCCTGGCGCCGCCAGTCCCTCGTAGAAAGTCCGTCTCTGAACATTCCGCATCATCCGGCGGCCATAGAAATCCCGGTACTCCGGTGGCAGCTCGTCTAGTGCCTGCAAGGCTCGATCCAGCATCTGAAGCGCCCGGCACGCTGCCGCTGGGTCTTTGTTGCCGTACGGGTCCCTCCGGTCGTACTGGTCAGCAGGCAGGTGGCGCCAGAAGACGTTGACGCCCACGCCGAACTGCAGGGCGAGTGTGTTGTGGAACCACAAGGCTGCACACACACACACACACACACACACAGAATACACTCAACATCAGCAGGGGGCACCACTAAAAAAATCTGATAATCATACAGAGGAACCTTGACTTCTGAGTTCATTTTAGAAGTTCTCTAAGATCCAAACCGTAGCTGAAGGGAACTTTTGCTTTTTTGATTGAAGCCCAGATCTGAGGTAGGATCGGTGGCATGAGCGTTTAACACAAACGTGGCTGCCACTGTCCGTGAAGGGATATTTTAAGACAGTAGAATGCGCCACCTGCCGCTAGATAGCCCAGAGAGAATCATGGGAAAATCAGGGCCAAGGCTTGCATCCCTTGGACTCGTCCATGAAGAGATGGAGGACTAGTTTTCGGTGAGATACGGTTTCGGAGAGCATTGGCTGTGAGAATGCAGGAAACATTTATGGGGATTTGGTGCAGAGGATGGTGGGAAGGTGGACGGACGAAGCATCGGAAGAGTTGTTCAAACCCTGGATGGTTTGATGGTTCAAAAAAGAGGAGTGGCTTCACTCCATTCATAAATGGAGTTGAGACATAAAGTGGAGCAAAATTACATTAATAACACATTGTAGCATTAAGCCAGTAAGATAAGTTAAGGATGGAGCACCAAAAAACTCCCAACTTTCTCCGCTGCCAACTTCAAGGTAAATAGACTAAATAAAACCACTTTAGTTCTTCAAACTTTTGTAATGTTTTTTTTATAGTAATTTGCTATTTATAAAGTGCATTTTTTCTTATTTAAAACAAAAATTCAGTTTGATATCAAAGCAAACTGAGCCATGACCTCGGTTAGGTAACCAATTCAACTCGGAAGTCAAGTAAGAATAATAATAGAGAGAGTTTGGCCTCCAGCGTTGGAACTGGACGAGGAGCAGGCCCATTACCAGGGATGAAGAGTAGGTCTCCGGGCTCCAGGACGCACTCGTGTCTCGCCGCCTTCACGAACTCAGGGAAGCGCATCAGGTCTGGCGAGTCGATGTCCAGAACTTCTGACTTGTCGCCTGAGAGGCAGATGGAATGAAAGGAGAAGGGGGCGCGGCCAGTGGGCGTCAGCGGACACGGGTGGGCTGACCTGCCATGTAGAGGTGAAGGGCATCCCTCGGGCTGAACAGCACCACCCTCTTCCTGCCCGTCACTTGAGCCAGCAGGTTGTCCATCACCTGCAGGGACGAACGTGGGACAAAGTTAGCGGCAGAGCTCTCCGAAGGATGGGTGGTGCTGGTGATGGTGGTGGTGGTGGTGGTTGCTGCATGCGTGACCTCACGTCGTAGTGAGTCCACAACTGCAGGCTGCAGGAGCTGATCCGAAACACACTGGAGAAGAAGTGTTCTGGCTCGAAGAGGTCCGGCACACGGAAGTCCTGGGCCAGGTCTGGGAACTGCTTGCTAAGGACGGCGGGCTCCTGAGGAACGGCAAGAAGGTCATTCACCTGACACGTCCTACCTCCCCTACAACTTCTCAGACAGCTCCAGGTAAATACCTTGCGAACATCCTCCCCCAGCGAGCGCAGATAGTAGCTCTCATCCTGAGAGGAGACACAAACATGACCGCCATTATCAGCCAACAACACCAACAAACACAATTACATTAGGGTGTGTGCGTGTGTTGGGGGTGTGTCCCACCTCACACAGGAAGTAATCAGTGTGTTTCCTCTCAGATGCTCTTCTCACAAACTCACCAAACGGAAGTGTCCTGCCAACATGACATGTGGTCAGCAACCAGTGGTGTGTGTGTGTGTGTTGTGTGAGTGTCTGCTCACTTGTAAACAAAGTTCTTGCGCAGGAAGTCCATCTGTGGCACGGTGGAGACGTGAACTTTGACCTCCTTGTCGCCTCCCCGTTGCTCCAGGTATTCGGGGGTCCAGAGCTCAAGGCAGGGCCCCAGGTAGAAGCCCCTCAGGACAGCCGGACGCCGCTGCACGATCGGAGGGAAAATAATACCTACTCGTTACCATGACAGCTAATTCACATTTCAGTCTGATTGTGAGTTTCTTGTGCACAGGTTGAAACTCTATCATCCAGGTTTAGGAATATTGAAGTTTTATAGCAATCAAGCTAACTGTGAAGCTAACCACGATAGGGTGAAAAGCCTGTTTATTTTGTTGGATTTCCAGATACATATAAAAGAAAAAAGTGCTTGACCTGCGGATAAATGTCCCGCAGAAACACGTCCCGGTCCACCCCCGTGAACACCGGCACCGGCAGCTTCTCCTGAGCCTCCATTTAGCATCATATGTGTCGGACAGAAATTAGCAACGGACATCGCCGGATGTCACACTGTTAGATTTCCCCCGCGGAAGCGATCAGCGCAAACTGCAGTTAAAAAACACAATAATGAGAAAATTAAGATTATGTTTAAAAGTATATTACCATTCAGTCTGTGTGTTTTTTGTGTGAATTATTGTAGCGCGTTTTAGTGTTTGAGGTAGAGGTTTTGCGGTTTGTTTGTTTTTTTGAAACCGGAAACAACCGGAAGTTAAAAACGGACGGACCGGATGTGTAACAATGAATAACAAGATGGCGCGTTTAGTTTTGAGAAGCTCCTCCAGGTTCCCCTCAATATTCGGCGCCTCCCGCCTCTTCACTCACGAATCCCTCTGTCCGAACGGGCCCGGCAGGACGCGGTTACCGCCTCCGCTGCCGACCGCCTCGGTGGCGGTCCGCCGGTACGGCTCCGACCGAGGGAAACAGAAGCAGAAGGTGGTGGTCGTCGGCATCCCGAACCCCTTTATATGGTTCCGCACCCGGATCTACTACTTCCTAATCCGGGCCTATTTTGACACGGAGTTCAACATCGAGGAGTTCACGGAGGGCGCCAAACAGGTGGAGCTCGTCGTTTGTTTACCCCGAGCAGCTGGGTGGAACCGGGGGGTAACTGTTTGTGTGTGTTTGCAGGCCTTCTGTCATGTTTCGAGGCTCCTGTCTCAGTGTCAGTTCGGGGCTCTGGACGGGTTGGTGGCCAAAGATGTGAGTACAGAAGTCCCTCCAAGGCAACACTGGACAGACGAGATTTGTTGTTTTTAAACCGATAACTACCTGAACTCGTGTCACTCCATTGCTAGTGAAGTCCATTTGCAAGTTGAGGTTCTGTTAACCAGTTGTCCCCTACCTTTTTTGTGCCATGGACCAGTTTTATGCATAAAATTGTTCCTGCGACCAGCTAGTGTGTGAAGAAAGCTGTTATGAGATTTTAAGTGAACCCTTCAACTTCTTCACCAGTCACGAACCTCACCGCACATCAGTGCTCATGAGTCATGATTCCTTGCCTCTATCAACTGGTATCCAGCTAACATGTCACAGTTACATGCTTTTCTAACTGCATCTGTGAGCTGTCAGCTAAGAATCGGTTCCCACGGCAGCCCTCGCCACCCGAGCAGGAACGACTCACTCAGTAACTCCACAAACAAATCACTTGATCATTCGCTCCCAAAAAAAAACAGCTCACTCAGTTGCTGAGACTAGGCATCGAATCTTTAAAAGGAATTTAGTTTCCCGACACAAGGACTTTTTTGTGAGCATGTGAATACCAAACATTAGCTGCCCCCATGCTAAAGGATGACCTTGCCTTGTGTCGTCGGCAGCTGATTGGGAAGCTGGAGGAGAAGCTCAACCTGCTGCCGTCCAACTATAAGACGGCACTATCGGCGGATCCCGACGAGATCATGTACACGACACCAGGCGACGTGGGGATCTACTACGACAACGACGGTCCGGTTCTCGCTTCTGGCGTGCCGCAGCAACAAGCACCGTGCCGGCCTTGACATACCTGTGTGCGCCCTCAGGGAGGAAGTTCGTGAGCATACTGATGCGGTTCTGGTACCTGACGAGCGCCCGTCTCCCCGACAGCTCCGTGGACGGAGCTCGCATCTTCCAGGTGACGGTCGGCGGGAAAGAGGTGGCGGAGACAAAGAGGCTGCTCACAGCCAACTACGAGTGAGTCCGTCTTCCCGTCCCCCTCACGAATTAACCGGACAAACTCTCTGCGCGTGAAATGTGAAATCTGCGTTTCATGTGCCGGCAGGTTTCAGAGGGAGTTCACCAAGGGCGTGGCTCCGGACTGGACCATCACCAGGATTGAACACTCCAAGCTCCTGGACTGAAAGAGTCCTGAATGTGATCACAGGCTCCGGGCTTCCCCTCACTCGGTGTGTTTGTCTGTATTTTCAACTTAATTTAAAATGAGGAGGGGGTTGGACATGAGACGGGACGCTCCAGGACAGTAACCAGGCGTCCGCTAGCCCAGCGCTGGTGAGGGTGACCTCCAGAGCATGAGGTACTTCTTCAGCCGAGAGGGATGCAGGGCTTCCCACAGTGACGTTAGCGCTATTTAAAGACTGAATAAGATATCAAAGATAATAATGAGCTCACTCTCGGCGGCACGATCACTTCCTCTTCCTCCCGGTCAGGAAATCCATTTTCCAGTCTTATTGGTTGAAAGCGAATCCCAAACGCTGAGGTTTCCTGGAAGCGGACCGGATTTCCGATGGAGCTGCCGCCACCGTGACGGTTGTTTATTCATTTTACTGTGTTATCGTGTGTGTGTGTGTGAGAGAGAGAGAGAGAGAGGTTTCAATACTGAAATAAGCCACGGCGGAGCTTTGACCAACATTAAAGATAAGACCGGGAGCAATGACTGAGTTTCCTCCCAACCTTTTTATTTGATACACTCAACTGACACCTGAAGGAGGATTCCATCCCATCATACACCTCTCTTGTATCTCCTCTGCATTCATGTCCCTTCATCAGCATATGTTCATATGTTCTCCAGAGTCCCTGGGCTCTCATCGGGCAAGTTCCTAGGGAGATGTGGCTTGATCTACTAGCTATGCTAGTAGCATTTTAATGCTACTATCAGCAGTAATGGATCTCCAGCGCCTGGCCTTCCCAACTTTAGCACCTCTGTACCACACTTACCTGCCTGAGGCAGAAGACTACATTGGCCTGGGATCTCAAGGTTCCCACCTTGGTAAAAGGAAGTGTTTCCTCGTGTGATTGCGCCTGGGAGAATATTTGATTTCTGTTGATCATCTTAAAGAGGGTGGTTCAGGTATATAAATATAAGAGAGTCCTGTATTTGTCCTACAGTGAGCATAAGCATAAGTATTGCACATACTGGAGATGGCATCTTCACCTTACGCCTGGCAGGACTAGTCTACCCTGAGGGCAGAGCTGGTTTGTCCGGTTGAACAGCAGCAGGGAGGAAGGACTTACTAAACCGCTCCATCAGACCTTTCAGATGTTTCCAACATGGGCTGAGATGGTGTCCAGCAGAGGGTGAGCCAGGTGGGGATGACAGCTCGCTGTCCCCCCCGAAAGAGATGCTGCGGCCACACCGTGAGATAGAAGGTCCTGAGGAGCGTCCTCAAGTCTCTTAAACGGCTGGAGTCTGCTCTTGCCCTGCAGCCGCACGATTAAATGTACTCCATTTATAAATAAAATCTGATATTCATGTGTCAGGAAGCCTTTTGTTTGGTGTGACAGAAGTTCGGTTTTCACCGACAGTGCGCAAACTAGCACTAGCACGAACACAGGTTTAGATTCGAGTCGAAAAAGCCGAAATAGTCGTTAAAAACCCTGGAAAAGTCAACAGAAGAGTCAACGGAAATGTCAACAAAAGACAACAGAAAGGGAATCCGGAAGTTAGGAGCGAAAATGACTCCTCCTCCCTGTGCGAAAGTGGCTCCCTCATTGGTCAGTCAGGCTGCAACCTGCGGCCTCTCATTGGCCGACCCGCCTGCCAATCACCCGGCTCCGCGCCGCCTAGCATATTATAGTATCCCAGTTGACGGCTGCCCGTAGTCCGCGCCCCCTGCCCGGCCATGAGAACCGGGCCGCACCGGTGGGAGTAGCAGCGGAGCGGCGGAGGAGCTGAGGCCGAGGATGAGGCTCGCCGCGACGGCTTTCTACGGGCTGGCGGCCGGGCTGCTGGCCGCCGGCCTGCGGGAGCTGCTCACCGGCTTCGAGGAGAACCGCTGCAGCATGACCTACATGTTCGAGTACCCGGAGTACCGGGTGAGACCAGGACCGGAACCGGAACGGGGAAGGGGGTGTGAAGGGGTAGGGGGGTGTTTACATCCGGAAAACACGATGGTAACCACTCACCTCCCCCTCCACGTGACGCACAGGTAACACCGGTTAGGGGGCTACCTCCGGCAGGGCCGGTGTGCAGGGACCCGGAGGCCACCGGGCCCGGGTGGGGCCCCCTGGGGTGGCCCTTTTAGAACTCGTGTTGCCATAGTAACCAAACCGGATATGACTCTTACATCATCAACGAGCCAAAAAATGCTCACAATGTTTTTGGGTTAAAGTGTCCGGTCTCGGCTCAAGAACGTAGTATCTTCTCTAACCTGTAACTGGTGTCTCCTCGCCAGCGGGTGGCTCTCCCTCGCCGTGTGGCCCGCCTGTACCCCGCTTATGGGCTGTACCTGTACGGTGAGGGCCTGTACGCCCAGGACACCCGGGACCTGAAGCTCGCCGGCGCCCCCGTGCTGTTCCTCCCGGGGAACGCCGGCAGCTACAAGCAAGGTAAGATGGCCTTCATCAGGAGCACCGACGCCAAGGTGCCTCCACCGGGGCTCGTTCCGCCTTCCTCCTGGCCCGTATCTGATCGTAACCGTGGCAACACAGGCCGCTCACCGCTGCCGTCGATTTGGGTTTCGGCCCGGCTAGTCAACTTAGCGCTTTATGCTGCTAGTTAGCTTAGCTGTTTAAGTTAATTGAAGGCTTAATGAAGTGAGAGCGTGAATGGCTTTGGGTATTTCTGTGTGTGGACACATGATTGACAGCTCACCGGTCAAGGTTTGGCTCCCCTGGGTGATAGAACACGACAAGCCGTCAGAACTACTTTCCTTGTGGTGAAGGAATATGTCGCCTTGACATGTCACGCAGTGACTACCTCAGGTGAATGAATGTATATTTTTATGATTTTGTGTATTTTTGATGTATGGGTGAATGAACTCTATTTGCTGCAGGCACTACTTTCTTGACAGTGGAGGGATATAGCACACCGAGATTTCACGTAGTGTCTCATTCAAGTGAATGAACAAATTAATATATGCATTATAATTGTGTGTGTGTGATGAATGGTTGAATAAACTCAATTTGCTGCCAGAAGCGCTTTCCTTACAGTGGAGGGATATGTTACGCAGCAAGCAGCACTTCCTTCAGGTGAATCAACAAATATCTTATTATAATAATGTTGGTGTGTTTGTATGTGTGTGTGTGTGTGTGTGTGTGTGTGTGTGTGTGTGTGTGTGTACACGCATGCAGCTCGCTCCCTGGGCTCGGTGGCCCTCAGGAAGGCGGAGAGCATGGAGGCGGGTCTCCACTTCAACGTGTTCACGGTGGACTTCAACGAAGAGCTGGTGGCGCTTTACGGTGGCAGCCTTCAACACCAGACGCGCTTCCTGCACGAGAGCATCAAGGCCATCCTGAAGCTCTACAAGGTTTTCATCAGACCATCTAGATGTTTCTGAGTGCACGTGCATGCATTCTATGGTTCTAATGGTGGGATCTCCGGGGCGGCAGCACCTGAGGAACCCTCCAAGGAGCGTGGTCCTGGTGGGCCACTCCATGGGGGGCGTGGTGGCCCGCGCCCTCTTCACCCTACCACGCTTCGACAGCCGGCTGGTCAGTCTCATCGTCACCCTGGCGTCCCCTCACCGGGCCCCAGTGCTGGCCCTGGACCCCTACCTCCTGGGTAAGACCCCAACCTTCTTCTCCAGAACCAAACATCTGAGCCAGCCGTGAAGATCTGGAGGTGTGTGTGTGTGTGTGTAGAGTTCTACTCGGCAGTGCGTCAGCGGTGGGTGAGCCAGGCCAAGCAGCTGAGGAACGTCACCGTGCTGTCAGTCGGCGGCGGTTTCCGTGACTACCAAGTGCGCTCTGGGTTGACGTCCCTGCCCTGCCCCCCTGGAGACCCCAACAAGATGTCCCTGGTGGTGAGAAGCCTCTGCAGATCTTCTCAGCTCATCACCACACCAGTGCGTGTAAGCCAAAAGTGACCCTGTGTGTGTTTGTGTGTGTGTGTGTGTTGAAGACCACCGCCGTGCCCAGGACCTGGGTCTCCACGGACCACCTGTCCATAGTCTGGTAAGAGTCACCTACTCTTCATGGGGGCCAAAGGTCACCAGCAGGGATCCAGGTTCTGACCCGGCAGCAGACTGGGTTCTCTCCATTTTCTCCTGCATAGGTTCTCTCCAGTTTCTCCTCAATGGATCTCTGCATGCTCTCCTGCCTGGGTTCTTTCATAGGTTTCTCTCCATGTTCTCCTGCCCTGGTTCTCACCAGGTTCTCCATCTTCAGTCCCGAACAGTCAGCTGGTCCTCTGATGACCAAAGTGCTTGTCAGAGGGTGAAGGGCTGGGTGATTGACATCTGACCCATCCAGGTTAAGCCCTGCCCATGAATCCATTCCTCCACCTGCACCTTCATCCTCCTCCTTTTCTCCTCCAGACTCAGTGGGGTTCAGTCATGTGTCCTCGCGTTCATGTTCCTCAGTCCTGCAGGAAAACCTCCACCCTTGTGTGGGTGACCATCACACAGGCATACACACACACACTGTTCCATGTGTTGCAGGTGCAAGGAGCTCGTTCTGGCGACGGTGCGAGCGTTCTTCGACCTCCTGGACCCAGAGACCCGGCAGGTCAGAACCTCCAGCTGAGGCCTGCGCCCAAGGGGGCGGACCTCCTTCTGAACCTTCTGTGATCTGCAGTTCACAGATAACCCTGAGAAGAAGCTGGAGGTCCTCAACCACCACTTCTTCAGACACCCTGTCAGGGCGCGGGGCGTCGACGCCGAACCTGCCATCTCCATCCTGGGTGGGCCTCCTCCTCCTGCACACCACCCCTGGCTCCATCAGCTATCTCATATGCGTGTGTGTGTGTGTGTGTGTGTGTCTGCAGACATTCCCGAAGCGTGGAGCGAAGTGAACACACTGCGCCTGGCATATCACACACCCAAGGTGCCAGAACCTTCAGTCACATATTGTGTGTGTTTGTGTGTCCATATGTATGTGTGTTGGTGTGTGAGAGATGGGAGCGCTCATCGTGTATATGTGCGTGTGTGTGTGTGTGTGTGTGTGTGTGTGTGTGTGTGTGTGTGTGTGTGTGTGTGTCCACAGGATGGCCAGGTCAAATACTTCTTGTTCGCCTTGTCGAGCCGTAGGAAAGCCTACAGTCACTTCTACTGCCGCAGCACCAACCTGGTGAGTGTGTGTGTGTGTGTGAGTGTGTGTGTGTGTGTGCGCGCGCAACATACACACACACTCACACACTTGTCAAAACAACAAAATTGCTTTATCTATACAACAGTGTTCTCGCGTAACACATTCGTGTTATAACTCCCAAACTGTAATAAAATTAAAGTATTACCTTGTTACCATGTTACGACGCCAAACCATAATTTTCCTTCGGTGGGCTATTTTAAGTTTCAGCAAATCCTGACGATGTGTGTGTGCAGGAGCTGAGCGGGTGGGTGCACGGTTGCGTGAACCGGAGCGGGCCGTCATGGTGAGACACTTCCTCCCCGTCCATGTTAGGTTTACGTTCTCCACCTGCTTTTGCACTGAACATCTCCACCTCCACCCTAGTGTCCGAGCTGTGGATCTGTCCCTGGAGACAGAGCTGCTTCCGCCATACAAGGTAGTCCCACCTACACACACACACACACACACACACACACATACTTATACAGGAAGTTGCAGCAGGACGCTCATCAAACATCCACCCTCCACCTTCACCCAGGTCCTCACCCTGAAGCTCAGCGACTTGTCTTCTTTCTCCCACCTGGTCGTCTCCGCCTCCAACCTCAACGGAAGGCAGGTGGGTGGAGCTTATTGTGATTATCCAAGAACGTGCGCCCGCTCCTCCCTGGTCTTCAGTGGTGTTCTTCTGTGTTCTCAGTTCTGGGTGGAGTGCGAGTGGCAGCGGCAGGAGGCTCAGGCCCAGACCCTCACCGTCCCCCATGCCCTGTCCTTCGGTGAGTCACCATTAGGCTCCCCCACCCCCCCCCCCTCGCCTCATGGCTCCGTCCCCCAGGAGAGGCAGGGAACCCGTCTAAGAACCCGCACCTCGTTGCAGGTCTGACCTCCGGCGAGGCCACAGTGGCGTCCTCCGGTCTCTTCCACACCATGCTGCTGCAGCACTTCCACCAGGTAGCGCATTCACATGTTCTCAAGGGTTTGGAAGCTTGTTCCCACCTGGATCAATTACAGAGCCACATAGAGTGACCCAAAGCAATCACACGACACAAGACATGTTCAGCCATTGGACTGTAAGGTGGTCTTCTACTGGCTGTGTTCGGCGAATGCTTGGATGACGGACAGCCGCCCTCCGTGCCGAGGTGTGTAGACCTCTGTGGAGGTCCGCTTGCTGAACCCCGGTTCCTCTACATCTCCAGGTGTACCAGGCCTTCAGGATAACCGTTGTCAGCCAGTGCAAAGCTCAGAAAGGTGAGTCTCTTCCGGGTTCTGGTCTCCTGACCCAGAAGACCAAGCCAGAAACGGTTACCCGGGTGATGATCTCACTGTCTGCAGACCGTCTGCCAAGCATCTACAGGATGGAGGTCCCCTGGTTCCGGGAGGACTCCTTCGTCACTGCCAGGTCCGTTCACGCTGCCGCCATATTTCGCTCCGTTAGCATCTCTCATGCGTCTCATGTGCGTCGTGCGCCCGCCAGTGTGCCATCGATGACCGAGATCTCGGGGATGCTCCACACCAGTCGACCAGACAACAGCTCAGGCGTGCTCCTGCACCTCCACACCGCCCCCAACTGCCTCTACAAGGTCGGATAGAAGGACGTGCGCCACCCACAGGCCTGTTTCTGTGCGATGACCTGACTTCACCTTCTGATTCTGAGCAGGTATCAGTGAGGACTTCACTACCCAGGATGCTTGGACAGGTAGGCATCATGCCTCCTCTTTGTCAGAACGCTCAGATCACAAGGTATGCTTTGACTTTTGTGCATCACAAATCTTCTGGGGGATGACATCATGAGGTTCTGGGGCAGGACATGTATGACCGCTTGGAGACGGTGGTGCAGGTGTGACGGAGGATGTCGAGGAGGTGGGACTACATCAGAGAGCAGCACTCAGCCCCTTCTTGTTTGCACTGGTGATGGACAGATGAGGTTAGGCAGGAACCTCAGTGGACCATGAAGTTTGCCGATGACACTGTGATCTGTGGTGAGAGCAGCATCTAGAGAGGTGGAGGTATGACCTGGAAAGGAGATGGATGAAGGGTTAGCAGCAGCAAGACAAAATACATGTGCATGAATAAGAAGAACCACAGTGGAACAGTGAAGCGACATGGGGTGAAGATGAAGGTACGGAGGGTCAAGAGAACAGTGGAGAGGCCGGAGGAGAGGTGGAGAAAGTGTGCAGGCGAGGGGGATAAAAGAGAATGAAACAAAAGGTGGAGAAGAGAGAGGTGGTTTGAAGACACTCAGGAGAAGCAGAGAGGAAGATGTAAGGTTCTCTTTGGAAGTGAGGAGGATGGAGACGATCAGGAACATGGACAGAGAAGGGATGGAGAAGATCTGGGTAGAGGTTAGAGTGGCCAGACTGGAGTTCTAGTGGAGGACAGGAAGTTAGTTTGTGTGAGAGGAGAGGGTCGGGTGGAGGCGGATGAAGGTGAAACAACTTGTCGAGAGGAAAGGCGCGGCATTATTTCCCAGCTTGTCAAAGGATCAGGAACTCCTTCAGTCACACGCAAAGACCTCCATCACCTGGAGGGTGAAAGATCTCCTCAGGAGCACCAGAGGAACCAGACCTCAGGCGCTTCCAGTTCGCCCGTCTGCAAGTGGCCACCACAACTGCTTTCCTGCCTCTGTCTGGAATCCCCGGGTTGGATGCCGACGGAGCTCCTGGTCCAGCCTCAGGTCCTGACCAGGGTCTGTCTGGTCCATCAGGTCCTGAGGGTGTGCGGTCCCATGGTGCTGCTCTACACGGCGGTGACGCTGCTCCTGGCCTGCAGAGGGCAGCTCTCCTCCGTCCTGAGGTCTGGGCGGGCGGCGGACGTGACCGTCCTGGTGGGCGGAGCTCTGCAGCCCCACAAAGTCAGCCTACCGGTGTTCCTCCTGCAGGTGGCGCTCAGGTACTGAGACGCCTGGATGGCCCCACCCCTTCCGGCTGTCTCCATGGTAACCGCTTCCCGTCTCCCCCCCCTCCCCCCCCCCCAGCTCCACCCGGTTCTCTGATGTCTGGGAGTTCCTGTGCCTCCCCCGTGTGGACGCCAGCCCGCCCACCCTCCCTGACACCACCTTACCGGCTGGTGTGGCGACAGAGGGTGACTGGCCCCGCCTCCTCGCCCCGCTGCTGTACCTGTTTGGGGCGGCCCTGGCCTTCTGGGGCGTGGCGCTGCTGCGTCTCGCCATCCGGCTCATCTCCCTGGCGATGGCGCTGCTGCACAGGTGAACGGGCGTTTTTCAAGACTATTGCTAAGAGCATCAGGTCAAAGGGGTGCCAGCGATGAGCAACAGTGTCATGCACTGTTAGCGTGTTAGCATTACTGTTACACTGTTATTACACTGTTGTTACCTTGGAACATTTTTCTTACACTGTCATTACATTAGCGTAGCATTGGTGTTACATTGTCATTACAATGTTTTTACACTGTGATTAATTGTCATCAGTTTTGTTGCAACAGTATGTTATACTGTCATTACGTTAGTGTTACAATGTTGTCACGCTGTTGTTAATTGTTGTTTTGTTACATTGCCATTACGGTGTTGTTACACCGTTTTTACCTTCCTTCAACATAGTTACCCTGTCATTACATTAGCATTAGTGTTTCTACATTGGCACACTGTAGTTACATTGTTTTAACATCATTATACTGTCATTACATAAGCTACCTTTTTGTTAGTGTTGTTACACTGTTGTTACATTGTTGTTACACTGTAATAACCGTCCGGCCTCACGCAGGCCCAGTGTGTCCAGGGAGGGCGGAATGCTGCGCCCACGGACGCAGCTGCTCCTTATGCTGTCACTCACCTTGGTTGGCGGGGCCTCCTGCGGCGCTGTGTCGGTGGTCGCTGCCTTCCTGCTCCACCTCTACAGGGTGAGTCTCCATGAGGAGGAGAGCTATCTCCATCCAGAGATGGCCAGATGGGAGGAGACCAAGCTACAACTTTGATGCTGTTACCCAATGTGTGTGTGTGTGTGTGTGTGAGTTCAGGTCCTGCGCCTCCAGATGACCGTGAGATCTTTGAGCCACATGCTGAACCTGGTGAGACCCCCGGCCTCAGCTTCCCCCCCCCCGGCACGTCCGTTAGCCGCGCGAGTCACAGCCCGCTCGCTCCGTCCCTGCAGGCGCCGCAGAAGCACTACGCGGTCGGAAACGGCGGCGAAGCTGCAGAGTGCAACGGCGCCCCCTTGCTGTCGGAGTGCGCCCTGCAGGAGGCCAGGGACGACCTGCAGCTGCACCTGGGCCTGTCAGCGCTCTTCACCCTGCACGTGATGCTGAGCGGCCCCTCCCTCATCCATTGGAGCCGCAACCTGAGGTTCGCCGTCACGTGACCAAACCCCCAAACCTGACTCCGACCCTCCCCCCCCCATCTAACCTGTCGTGGTCCAGGTACTCCACGCAGCTGAACCCGGACCCCTGCTGGCCCATCACCGTGCCTCTCACCCCCGTCTATGTGCTGCTAATCAACTGTAGCACCGTTCGCCTCAGCAGGAGGTAGGCGGAGCCAAGGGATCCCTCGCCACCGGGGGGGGGTGTCGCGGGCCGCATCCTGATCCTCCACCTCACGGGCCCTCCTTCCTCTCTTCCAGTAAACTCCTGCCTCTCGCCTCCCGCCTCCTGCTGCCGCTGGCCATCGCCATGGTGACCTTCTCGCCGCTCCACCTCTACAGGATCTCCCACTTCCTGCTGGCGGCGCTGGCCCCTCTGGCGGCGTGCTGTCTGCTCTGACGGAGCCGACGCGTTAGCGTCCGCGCCGGCACCAAGGACTCAGTTGCCTTATTCTGTGCATTTCCAGCCCCGCCCTCGCCGCGGGTCGCTCGCCACACCGCCTATTACACTGCCTTCGACGCCGCCATGACCACCGTCCGCCATCCACTCCCTCGTTGCACCGCGGATCCGGCGCCCTCTTCGCAAAGGGAAGGTTCTTCTTGGTGGTTGGCGGCGCCGAGCAGGACGTAGAATTTAAAACGACGATCCTCAAATAACCAAGTTGTCAATCAAAACCGACCCACCGGTTACTCTGCCTCTGTTAGCATAAGGCTAACAGCTAGCTCCGACCTTGGATACGGTTTCAGACCTGGCTTCCTCCCCGCCACAATAAGAGCCTGGTCGTCACCGCAGGTGGCTCGGAGTCGGATGAGTCAAACCTGTGTCTGGCGTTGTCATGGAAACATAGAAAAAAAGCCGTTGAGAGGAGCCGGTTTTCTCGCCGTCGGCGGCCTTCCACTTTCACACTGACGTTTCTACTTTTGCAAAGTTTAAAAAGTGCTTCATCCATACACACATGCACGTCCGAAACACACACGTGTCCTTGTAAACCATGGGGCACCGGCATGCCGCTCAACGCGCACCGCTCGCCACCCACCCACGCCTTGTAAATACACTCTCACGTTTACATGTTTAGAAGTATCCATTTGTCGCCTTGGAAACTGTCCACGACAGAGTGTGTGTGTGTGTGCGTGTGTGTGTGTGTGTGTGGTTTTGTACTGTCACATTTTATTTTCTTTACCCACAACCACTCCAAGAACTGCCATTGCCATGGCAACCTCATGGCTATCAGCCGCCCGTGTGCCCTTACGTCTCAACCGTCTGCCAGTATCTGCTCACGCCGCTAAAGTCACTATGACGTAGCAGCCCGCTTCAGTTAACGCTATTCTCTGCTTCGAACCACAAATATGGCGTCCATACTCATTGAGGGTTGGTTTCACTGCTTCTTCAAGTAGCCACGGAGCTAAGCTGGAGCAGCTAATCCGAGAGTGGAGGTGTTTGCAGATAGATGAAACGAAATCGGTGCCAAAATAGGATTCTAACAAGTCAGCTCTCTTCTACATGCTAACTAAAAGCTAGTCATGGGGCTGAACTGAACATTCCAAGCTAACGGAAGGATAGAGCATCCCTCTCTTCCATTGGAGCTTCTCTGTGTGATGAAGCTCAGCCTCCTCCCATCCTGGTGCCTTCCCGTCACTGCAGCGCCTCCCTGAGGACACATAGGAAAACATTACTCCGCAGAATCACACTTTGGATTTGGGTCCTTGAACACAAAATATATTGTTTTCTAATTTTGAATGAATTACTTCATTTTGTGGGTGATTATTGCTGAACATTAAAGTTTCCAGCTCTGGTCCTTAGGGGGCGTTAGAGCTGACCACACCTGTCGCCGCTTTCCACGCATTCACTGTCCCACCTACAATGTGAATGTTGCAGCAGTGTGTGTGTGTGTGTGTGTGTGTGTGTGTGTGTGTGTGTGTGTGTGTTTTTATTGTAAAATAACTAGAATCCCTGTCAAAAGGACTGCAGTCGTTATCCATGCTGGATTTAAGGGTATGTTCGCGTGTGTGTGACGTCCTATTTCACACACACCTGTAAATCTTTATTTAAACACAACTCCTCTTCACTTTTTTTCTAGAAAAGGGGTGGGGCTAGCTGTGATTGGCTCCGCCCCTCTGTGTCACTTCCTGTCTTAAAACCTTGTTTGTAATTTTTCTCGGTCCGGTGACCCTTGACCTCCCGGGACCAGGAGGTCACGGGTGGCTGTGATTTGTGGGCGGGGCTCAGTGTCAAAAAGACAAAAAAATTATTTTCTGTTGTAATAAAAGCAGAGAAACAATGTGCCGCTTTGTTTTCACTTCCTGTTTGGAGCAAAAGTCAAAAGTACCAGGATCTTCTCTGAGCATCACACCTGCATGTCCAAGCACAGGTCGGACCTTCTGGCTACTTCTAACCTTTCCATTTATCTGAGAGTCATTATCTTCGAACCCCTGATTTCTTATGAAGTCCTCCATGGCAACATGGTAACTTCAACCTTCCAATGTAGGGTCACCACGTTCTCCCCATATCTGCGTGGAGTTCCTTCTACATTCCAAACCCATGCAGAAGCTTCAGTGGAGACGTCTAGACGGTAGGATGTCTTGTCTTTATGGCTAATTTTGAGGATGCTTTCCTCTCTGATGCTAACCTGTTAGCACAGTCACTGTTTGGTAGCTTGAGTTAGCTTCTGAGTGCTAACAGGAAGTTCATGCTAAGTCATTCGCTCAAAGTTTTTCCTGAATTAAAAGGGTGGGGGGGGGGAATCACATGGGCTTCCCTGCGCATTCACCAGGGGACGCTGTGGTCCACCATGGGATCTGCCCCCCAACACCTTTTGCAGGAATGAGCTCAGATATGGGCGGGGCTTAAAGAGAGGGGAGGGGCTTCACTACCCCCCCCCCACATACACACACCGGAAGTAAATAACATCCCATCAAAGTGGTCAATTTATTAGGAACCCCCCTTCAGATGGACGGGTGACATCAGTTGAGTGGTTGTTTTTTTTTGGAGTGTCGGTGTGTGTGTGTGTGTGCGTGTGCTGTTGTTGGTGGTGTTGGTAGTGGTGGTGGTGGTGGGGGGGGTTCCGGTCCTTCCCTGCATCCGGACGCCCGCAGCAGCTGCAGCCGCTGCATCCGCCGCGGTGACTCGTCCCGTCTGACGAGGAAGAGGAGGAGGAAGAGAAGGACGTGAGACTGCGGAGGTCTGCAGCGGGGTTCCGAGGAGGAGGAGGAGGAGGAGGAGGAGGAAGACGGGAGTGAAGGCGCTCACCTCTGGACGCCGCTGCTGCCTCCGGTCGGTCGGTAGTGGCGGCGGCGGGGAGGAGGAGGAGGAGGAGGAAGAGGAGGAGTAAGAGGGGGTGATGGTGCGTCTCCGTACGTGACTCCAGGAACCGCGGCGGCCCTGCCTGGCTCCAGATCTGACAGGGAGGGGGGGGGGTCTAACGCGGCACCCCGCCCGTCTCGCCTTCATTCGGACTGCGGGGAGGACGACCCGGAGCGCGGGAGCAGCGGGCAGGTGGCGGCGGACCCGCGTCCCGCATTCAGCATCCCGCATCCCGCATCCCGCACCGCTGCGTCAAAGGTAGGAGGAGGACGGACGTGTCGTTGATCCGCCGCAGCATCGTGTCGCGGTTATCGGCTGCGTGTGATGTCCACCGCCTCCCACACGCACACACACACACATATACACACACCTCCGAGTGTGTGTGTGTCAGTGCGTGCGTGTGCGCGCGCGGCTGTGTGTGATCGACGTTCACGGCTGCGTGGGAAAAAAAAGGCACGTTATGGGAAAATGACGTCGGGGATTCCCGCCGTAACTCGAGAGCACCGGTGTGCACGCACGGACGCGCGTGCGTGCGTGCACGCCGGTCGGGAGGTGCGCGCTCCCGGTGCGCCGCGGTGGACGCGCGCACGAGCGGTTGGAGACGATTAAAGTTGAAGACTCCGGTGTTACGTAACGGGCTTAGCGGCGGGGAGGAGGGGGGTTACCTTCCCATGTCTCCCGGTAACGCCAGTTTTGGCTACTTCCGGTTACCACTGTCCAATTTCCGGTTTATCACAAACCGACCAGTCACAGCCCAGAGAGCCTTCTCAGCCTCAGCCTCGGGTTTCTGACCAATCAGAGGCCGGAGGTATTGTCTCCTCCATTAAGAGACCACCTGCCCGAAGCTCCGCCTCTTCCTGCCAGATACAGGAAGTGACACACAACAATTGCAAACAGGACACAAAGTTGTCGTCCAATCAAGGGGTGACAACTTTTAGATTAGCTGTTAGCTGTTTTCATCGCTATCAGGAAGTGTCAGTGAAGGGCGGAACAGGAAGTAGGATCAGGGGGCGGAGCCAAGCGAGGTCTGATGACAACCTGTTCGATCCTCTTCATTCTGTGGACCAAGAACTTTAGAACCATAGAAACTGTAGAACTTTAGAACCCTAGAGACCGTAGAACCTTAGAACTCTAGAACTTTAGAACCTTAGAACTCTAGAGCCTTAGAACTTTTGAACCCTTGAAACCGTAGAACCTTAGAATTCTAGAACTGTAGAATTTTAGAACTTTAGAACATAAGCCTTACTCCAACCCTAACACTAGAACCTTCCCCTTCAAAGATCCAGTTTCCCTTCCCGACCTCTAGAACAGACGTTCTAAAGAATCTCCAATGTTTCGTCGAGCTGATTGGATCCTTCCGGATGTGTGTGTGTGTGTGTGTGTGTGTGTGTGTGTGTGTGTGAGTGTGTGTGACACATACACACACACACTGGGAGTCTGGGAGTGTGGCGTCGCCATGGCGATTGGGCGGCTCCTTAGTGTAGAACTGACATTTCCTCAGGCGGCTGTTTTTGATTTCACACACACACACACACACACACACACACACACACACACACACACACACACACTGGCTGCGAGTTCACCGAGCCTGAAAACGATCTCCCCGACCTTCAGACCGTCCGGTCAGCGTTGGGGCGGTCTCCCCCCCCCCCCACTTCCTCCCCAGACAGCGTCTTACATCCTGGTCCTCGCTTCAAAGATGGCTGCCGTTTTTGAGTGTTCCTCAGGGTTCCACGGGGGGTCTTTAAACTTTGATGGAGGCCGAGGCCTGCATTAGTGATGAAGATGCTGTGTCGTGAGCGGCCCTCCCGCCACTGCGCCGTCAAATCGGGACGCGGAGTCTAAAAATAACCGAGCGTTTTCTGCGCTGGCCTCCCGGACCCGGTGATGTCATCGACCCGCGACACAAGGAGCACAAGGCCTCCTTCCTCCGTGACCCTCTCATGTGGTTGTTGTGGCTGACTTTGCATGTTGCGTCCGTTAGCTTAGCACAGCAACGGCACAAGTTCAACAAGGATGGCAACGTTTTACCTTTTTGAGCTTTGTGTGTGTGTGTGTGTGTGTATGTGTGTGTGTTTGTGTGTGCCTCCCCAAAGACCCCCCTCTGTTGGGCCGTAAAGAATGCAGTCTCCTCCGAGAACCTTTATTTTTATTATTTCTCCTTAAAATTCAAAGCTGTTTGGTACACAAAGGTCCCAAAAGGACAGTAGAGTTAATTACAAGCTTGTTACACACAGACACACACACACACACACACACACACTTGCTAACGGGAGTCTGACGGGAGCCAGATTCAGCCACTGACGGTGCGTTCAGGTGCTTCTCTAACTGTTGGACATGAGACGTCTCTGATTTCAGTGGCCCATTGGTGCAGAAAACATCAACGGGATGATTTGGGGTGATTGATGGGTGTGTTTTGCTGGGTTCTCCATGTTCCCAATGTTCTCCTGCCTGAGTCTCCATTCTCTCCATGTTCTCCATGCTCTCAATGCTCTTGATGTTCTCCTGCTTGGGGAGGATTCCTAAATGTGCAATGCCAGAAACGCTGAAACGCACAGTCGCCACAGCGATGGCAACGCAGCAGCGAGGCCCGTCTCCACGACCCTTACCTTGTCCCTCCGTGTTCCTGCAGGTTCGTCCCAAAGCCAAGACCAGAACCCAGGAACCCCCAACTGATGGCCTTCCGAGTCCAACGGGAAGTTTCTGCTAGTTGAAAGCCCCGCGGCTCCGTCTGTACGCCGAGACTCGGCCCCCTTCACACATCATGCGTCCCTCGCTCGCCACCGCTGTCCTCCCTGCCAGGACGCGCTCCCACAACCCGCCCAATCTGGCGGTGGGCGGGCGGGAGCACTTGTCCGTCCCGCGGCGCCGCAGCCCCAACCTGAGGCACACCCTGAGCCCGGAGAACCTCCGGACGCTGGCGGAGCGTGGCGGGGCCGGCGGTTCGGTTGACACAGTGTCAGCGGTCAGCGCCCCCATCGGGCTCCCGAGGGCCAACAGCGACACGGACCTGGTGACCTCCCAGAGCAGGTCATCGCTGACTGCTTCCACGTTGGAGTACACGCTGAGCCGCGGGCAGAACCTGGTCATCACCTGGGACATCAAGGAGGAGGTGGACGCCACCGACTGGATCGGACTCTATCACATCGGTGAGTCGTCCGCATGCGGAATGAGTCTTTGCTGATCTGCTCTTCTCTCTGGAGACCCAAATGTTTCTCACCATCTTTTCTCAACATCTCCATGTTCTCCAGCCTGGGTTCTCCAAGTTCCCATGTCTGGGCTCTCCCATGTTCTCAATCCTGGGCTCTCCATGGTGTCATGCCCGGGTTCTCCATGTTCTTTCCATGATCTGACTATTTAACATCAGTGAGTCGTCTATGTACAGAATGGCTCCACCAATGGAGGCTCCAGCAGGATCATTTGACCCCTGACCCCTGGGGGGGAGGGCAACCGGCTGGATCGACGTACCTGTCTCCACTCGAAACTGGAGCTTGGGAGGGTTGGGGCTGAGTGTGCGATAACACACACACACACACACACACACACACACACACACACACACACTCACAACCATTCAGGTGAGCTTTGGCATGGAGATGGAGGTGTGTGTGTGTGAGTGGGGGTCTGATCATGACAGCTAATCCTGCTTAGAAGACGGTATTTGACCAGTGTGTGTGTGAGTGTGTGTGTTGGTAGGAGTTTCTGTCAATCCCGCTGAAAGTGATCCTGGAGTGAACGTTGGCGGCATCGTGTTTGTGTGTCAGCCATTTACACGGGATTTACAGCCGTCCGTTACACTACCGGATGCAAGTTGAAATGCAGTGTAGTCACCATGGTAACCGCATCAGTGGCGGACAGTTCTGGAATATCTACTTTGACCTTGGAGGTGAAATGGCCACTCATGGACTTCAGATCTTGTCTGAATTCCAGATAAGGCTAGCACGGTTAGCGTGTGCTAGCATCTGTTAGCATACGACACGAGCTAATCCGAACCCCCGAAACTGAAAAACTGCCACTGGTGTGGAGAGAAGGGCTCAAAGCCCAGGGCAGGTTCCTCGGCGGGAAGCCTCAAGTTCCCCCTGCCTGGGTTCTCTGCAGGTTCTCCGGCTTCCACACCCAGAAGGCGTGCAGCTTCAGTGAAGACTCCTGAGCTGTCAATGGCTCGATGATGGACACCCCCCCCCCCCCCCCCCCCCATAATGACAGAACATAATGAAGCAATGGAACCTGAGACACCGACTCTGACCTTCACAGGGTCCTGGAGTCTCCACCTCCACCTCCGCCCCCCAGGGGCTCCTGCTTTCCTTGACTAAGCAGACATTTGATGACTCCCCCCCCCCTTCCCCCCCCCGGTCAAGACGGTCACAGTCCTCGGACGCCCTTCACTAGGCTTTGACATCCTCCTCTTCCCCGCCGCCCCTCCTTGTCCTCCATCATTCTGTTTCCATGGAGACAGAGGACTTGTGAAGTTTTTTTCTCTCCATGCAGATGAGACCAACCCGTCCAACGTCTGGGACTGCAAGAACCGGGGCGTCAATGGAACCCAGAAGGGTCAGATCGTTTGGCGGCTGGAACCCGGGCCCTACTTCATGGAGCGTGAGTTCTCTGTCGTTGTTTCTCCGCCCCTGAACACATCAGGCAAAAACCTGGGTTGTCCCCATATGGGAACGTCTTTAAATCCAAGAACTTCCTCGTTCTCAAACGACACGATTGGTTGAACGGGCATTTTTGCCTTGCAGCTGAAACCAAGATCTGCTTCAAGTACTACCACGGGGTTAGCGGTGCCCTGAGAGCCACCACGCCATGCATTACCGTCAAGAACACTGCCGTGCTGGTATGCTTGTGTGTGTGTGTACATTAAACTGCATTTATTGCTAGTAGCAACACTTCCTGGCTAACTTGTCGATTAGGCTAAACGGAACCGATGTAGTCACGTAAACAGGAAGTGTTTCCTCAGCAGGTAGAAGGTCTTGCTGAGCAGGTGGGCGTGGAACATCCCCGCAAATTGATCAGCTTCACCTTGACAGGTCAGCCGGCGCCCCCGTGTTTTTCTTTCGCGAGGTTAGCTCGACCTCCTGACCATCCCTCGCTGTTTGGTCACAGACTTGCGGGCCACTGGCCTGAAGAAGGGCATGTTCTTCAACCCGGACCCCTACCTGAAGATGTCCATCCACCCTGGCAAGAGAAGTGTCTTCCCCATCTTCAGCCACCACGGGCAGGAGCGCCGTTCGGCCATCATCGCCAACACCACCAACCCGGTGTGGCACGGCGAGGTAACCCCGCCTCCCGCTTCCTGTCCACGGTACGAATCCGCCCCTCGCTGACCCCGCCCCCCCCTCCGTGCAGAAGTACACCTTCGTGGCGCTGATGACCGACATCCTGTACATTGAGGTGAAGGACAAGTTCGCGAAGAGCAGGCCAATCATCAAGCGCTTCCTGGGTCAGCTGGCCATCCCTGTGCAGAGGCTGATTGAGAAGATACCCGGGTAGGTAACCACACCCACGGCCGCCCTTTCTTATTCCTACCCATGCCTACCCAGGTGGAATCAGCGCCACTCCTGCTCCTCCAAACCTGTTGAATGAGGTGCTTTGGTTCCTCCATGACGGGTTGAATTTAGAGAAGGATTTAGATAATATAAAAGAATTAGCTATATTTAGCTAACTTAGCAAAGCGGGACAAAAGTTGGTTGTAGCCGTACTACTTGTGTCCGATGCTTCATAGCTAATGTCTGAAGCCACACATGTTGTCACCGGGGTTCCTTTGCATGTACGGGCAGATGTTGGCAGTTAGCGTGCTGTCGTGTGTCTATTTTGACAGTTTCTTTTGCCGCCTAGCATCCAGCCCGTGAGCTTCCCCTTGTGCCGGCGTTTGCCCACTGAGCACGTGAGCGGGCAGCTGCAGTTCAAAGTGGAGCTGACCTCGACGGGACCCGACGGTAAGCCCCGCTCCGTGCCCCGATCCATAGGTTAGCGTGGCCCTGCTAACTTCTTCTTTCGCGTTCCCCCAAGGTGCTTCTCCGGACTCCATCATCGGCCTCTCGTCGTTCAACGGTGCCCCGGGGACGCCGTCGGATGACGAGGACCTTCCTCATCACCTCCCGGGGGTGGTGGGCGTGGTCTCTGCCAGCCCCTCCCCCACCGGCTCCCAGGGCTCCCAAGGCCTGTGGGAGGGCGGGGCGGCAGCATTCCCGGAGAAGGAGCTGTCGCTAGCCCGCGCCGAGGCCCGCTTCGCCGAGGCCCACTTCGCCGAGGCCGCCGGCCCTTCGCGCCATGACATGCTGCAACGCTCACTCAGCGAGGGTCTGGACGCCATCGAGGCCCCCAAGGGTCCCGGCGAGAGACCCCTGGGTGCGGCCTCCCCCAAGCTACGCTCCAGCTTCCCCACGCACACACGGCTGAGCGCCATGCTGCACATCGACTCGGACGAAGACGAGGACCGAGCAGGGCCCAGTGACATCCTCCGGGTGCCACTGTCGCCGCTGCTGATGAACGGTGTCCCCCCTGACGCAGGATGCCGTGGCGAGATCCTCCCCCTCCCTGAGATCCAGCGGGAGACAGAGCTGCTGGAAGAAGAGCCCGGGGGGGCCCTGACAGAGGACTTGGCCCCCGATGGACCGCAGGCTCCAGAGATGGTGGCGGGTCTGGACCTTGACGATGTCCTAGAGCCGGATGTTTTCTCCGAGGCGGACGAGGCGCCATTCGCTGAGGCCCTATCCCATAATACTCTGCTGGAGGGCGCGGAGGCGGCAGTGGAAGAAGGATTGGGCCCCGGCGACGACCCCCTGTCTGAGATCGACACCTGCTCCATGGCGACGGCCCCACAGACCCTGGTGTCGCTGTCGGAGAGCTGCGCCGTCACGCTCGCTCCACCCGCGGTGCGTTCACTAACCGCTTGCTCTGCAGGAGAAAGTAGTTTCGGGGTCATCAATGCACCGCGATAAAAATAAGAGACATCGAGTGGGAGGGTTCTTTAACACACACACACACACATACACACATATACACCTACAAACGCACATGCAGATGCAAAAAGGCAGCTTCTTTTGTTGTCATGGAGACACAGCTTCCTCTTTGGTGTGTGTGTGTGTGGATACTATTAATAGTAAGCTGCTTTGATTTTTTTTTATGTAGGAGGCAGAGGTGAGGGCGGAAGCCGCCATTGATCCAGGGGGAGATGTCGTTCCAGCCCCTTCCCCCCCACCAACCCCCCACCTGACTGGAGCCGAGGTGGAGGAGGAGGAGGAGGAGGAGGGAGGCGGAGGAGGAGCCGAAGGAGAAGCACCGCCTGCTGGTGTGGAGGAAGAAGGAGAGGAAGAGGAGGAGGAAATGCAGGGCGCCGGCGCCAGGAGGCGGAGTTTGCAGGCTGCAGGGGGCGTGTCTGATGGACAGGAAGGGGAGGAGTCCAAGCCACGGGAGGAGGCGGGCTCCGCCGACTTGGAGCAGGTTACCACAGAGACGGACGGCGAAGACGGTATCCGGCTTCCTGTTACCCTTGAGTCCGCTCTCCTTTTAAAAAAAAAGCTTTTATTTTGAAATTCCTGCCCTCCTTCCTGTCCGCAGGGGCAGCGCTGAACGGCCACCCCGTGCGCTCGCTGCCCTCTGTCCGCCACGACATCCACCGCTACCAGCGGGTGGACGAGCCCCTGCCGCCCAGTGAGTGTGTGTGTGAATGCTGAGTAGCTTCTCGCTAACGGAAGTCGAAGACCGTTGCTCACTTTGTCCTCTCCTCCCCCCATCGCCATGACAACCCCCATCAGACTGGGAGGCGCGGATCGACAGCCACGGCAGGATCTTTTTCGTAGACCACGTGAACAGGACCACCACGTGGCAACGGCCCACAGGGCCCCCGGCCCCCCAGGGCCTCACCCGCTCCAACTCCATCCAGCAGATGGAGCAGCTGAACCGCAGGTGCGAAGCAGCCAGCCACACACACACACACACACACACACACACACAGCATTCACACATCTGGTCTGGTGTCCAACAATGGTGAATGTGGTGACGTGGTCAGGTACCAGAGCATCAGGAGGACCATCACCAGCAGCGAACGGGCGGAGGAGACCCCGGTGGAGCTGCTGCCGGAGCCTGAGGGCGAGCTGATGGGACACTCGCTCTCCGGTATGTTGTTAGCTTCATATCTGGAACGATTTCTAGATGTCTGTTTTCTGGGGATCCGTTGATCCACCTTAGTGCCCAGGAATGACTGCAGCTGTGTGTGAGTGGGTTTATAGGTATGTGCAAATTTTTGTGTGTGTGTGTGTATAGGTGTGTGTTTGTGTGTGTGTGTGTTTTTGTTTGTTTGTCCAGATTTTTGCATGTGTGTGTATGTGTGCATGTCCAGGTGTGTGTGTGTCTGAGTGTCCCCTGTCCCCCCAGATCTCCGCAGAGAGAGCCACCCCAGCGGTCGTTCTCGCCTCTCCCTGCTCCTGCAGTCACCCAGCGCCAAGTTCCTCTGCAGCCCGGACTTCTTCACCGTTCTGCATTCTAACCCTGTAGGTCCCATGAGGCCCGCTGACCTTTGACCTTTTGGGCAGACGGTAGAAAACATTTTCAGGCGTTTACGCTGAATGGTTGTGTTTGTCCTCCTCCGCTGGCCCAGAGTGCCTACCGCATGTTTACGAGCAACACCTGTCTGAAGCACATGATCAGCAAGGTGCGGCGAGACGCCCATTACTTCGAGCGCTACCAGCACAACCGGGACCTGGTCACCTTTCTCAACATGTTCTCCAACAAGCAGCTGGAGCTGCCCCGTGGCTGGGAGATGAAGCACGACCACACCGGGAAGGTAGGGCGGTTCCTAACACCAGAGCTAACAGTAGCAGGGGTACTGTTTCTGCACAATATATTGAAAAGCTAACATCATAGCTAGCAGTAGTGCTGGTATTGTTACTGCACAATGTGGTTAGACACTAACACTATAGCTAATGGTAGTGCTGGTACTGTTACTGCACAGCTGAGCAAAGTGCTAACACTGGGGTTAGCAGTAGCAGTGGTACTGTTACTGCGCAACACAGACGCTAACATCAGAGCTAACAGTAGTACTGCCACTGTTACTACACATGATAGCAGGGGGCCAATGCTGGGGTTTGCAGTTGCTGTAGTACTGTTACTACAAAGCACTGACCAACCACTGGGGTTTGCAGTATTGGTAGCAGTACTGTTGCAGCTTAGCATGGCAGGGGGCTAGTGGCACAGTTATTGTAGTGGCACATTTATTGCACAGATGTAAACTTGTCTCTCCACTATGTGGCATTTGAGAGCAGATTAGCTGGAACATGGAGGGAACCCAGGCAGGAGAACATGTAGAGCACATTAAGAGGTCCTAGGCAGGAGAGCATGGAGAGGACATACAGAGAGGACCGAGTTCACCACCTGAGCAGAACCTTCCTATCTTCTGACCCACAACCTCATCTTCACTGAAACGACCGTTGACCCCTGAACTGCTGGGTCCTGGTCCTCACTTGGTCAGAGAACATCTGCCTCCGTCGGTCTTGCTGTCCTTGCTCCTTGCCTCATAGACCTGGACTGCGTTCTGATTTCCAGCCCTTCTTTGTGGATCACAACTGTCGCTCCACCACCTTCATCGACCCCCGGCTGCCCCTCCAAAGCTCGCGCTCCACGGGTCTGCTCGCCCACCGCCAGCATCTGAGCCGCCAGCGGAGCCACAGCGCTGGGGAGGTGAGCCACAGTTCACACACCTGGCCATCAGGCAGACCCCACTTCACTGCATATTCATCCCATCGATATTCCTGAGGCAACGACTGGCCTGAAGGATCAGCAGAATCGCTAAGATTGTGCCCATTATGACCCATCTGCTACATATTAGCTAATTAGCTGCTAGCTAGAAGCTACTAAGCCACTTGTCCATTTGTGTGTTAATACCGACAGAACTGTAAATGCGGCAGCACCACTGAGAGAGAACGCAGAGATACGGATGATCTCATAGCCAACAGGCGCTAGCATAAGCTCATTAGCATCCCCGCAGCTAGCTGCCATGATGTACGAAAATTGAGGACCGTATCATAAGTATCAGGAAGAGAGAAGTGTCAGCATCACGGTCCCGTCACATGGTCAGCCTACTCCAAGAGAACATGACCTGGTTGCCATAACAACGAGAAGAAAACGACAATAAGCAAAATCCAAAATCAGGAATTGCGAAGCGTAAAATTCTGTCGAGATCCAACCTTGACCATGCTGTGCCGGAACACGTTGATCTGCAAGGAAATTTGTACAAGGCAATGCTAACTAGTTTGGGAGCTAATAACTACTTAATAGCATTAACAATACTAGCAACATTAGCGCATCGAACTGAAACAACTAGCTTTCCTTCATGAGCTAGCTAACTGCGCTGCATTTTTGTGTTTTAGGCAATCGAGCTGAGAATAAACATATGCTACCCGCCCACTGTGCTAGACAGGCGATATGACTGGCTGGTCAGCCGGAACTAGAACTAGGATGCGACCTGAACTGTAGTCTCTCTTTTTGGCACAGGTGGCGGACGACTCCCGCCAGTCGACGGCGCCCACCATGCCCCGCCCCTCCAGCACCTTCAGCGGCTCCAGTCGGAGTCAGTACCACGATGTGGTGCCCATCGGTGCGTCGCCGCCCAACAATCGCCGCGGCAACAGGCTTCACTCAGACGGCGACGGCACGCCTGACGTTGTCTCCTCTCCCCCCCAGCGTACAACGACAAGATCGTGGCGTTTCTGCGGCAGCCAAACATTTTCGATGTCCTTCAGGAGAGGCAGCCAGAGCTCGCAAGGAACCACTCCCTGAAGTATGTTTCTCCATGAACATCGCCATCTTCATCATCATCACCATGGTTATTATTACCATTATCACCAGCAGAATCATCATCGTCGTATTCATCACCACTATCATCGTCGTCACTGCCATCTTCACCATCCTCATCGTCACCACCTTCATCACCATCATCTCCATCTTTATCATCTCCTTCATCACCATGACCTTCATTGTTATTGTCACCACAATCACCATGACTTCACCACAATTATCACCATCATCAACACCCCCGTATCACCACCTTCATCACCATTATCATCGTCGAATGACTATTGTTAATTTGAGAAACATTTAATGCGTGTTTGTGTGTGTGCATGTGTGTGTGTTATCCACAGGGAGAAGGTGCAATTCATTCGCACTGAGGGAGCCAATGGACTCACCCGACTCTCGGGTGACGCAGACCTCGTCATGCTGCTGAGGTGTGTGTGTGTATGTGTGTGTGTGTGTGTGTGTGCTTGCGCTGTCCCAGAGGCAGTGCATTAAACCCGATGTCAGTTCAGGTGGCCTGGTCATGTTGGTTTTCTTTCCTCCACAGCTTGTTTGAGGAAGAAGTGATGTCATACGTACCACCGTTGCTCCACCCAAACTACTGTCTGTCATCTCCTCAGAGCTCCCCTGGTGGGTTTCCTTCACCCAAACATATTTTCATGGTGTCCTCCAACTACTTTCCAGGTCATTCCAGGATTGACCTGCAAGCATACACTTGAGGTCCTGACCTCATCTAGGCCCTTCCATGTCACTTCCTGTCATCACCCGGCGTGGCTGACGTTCTGTCGCTGTGTTCCCTTGACTCTCCAGGTACGCAGCGGGCTAATGCCCGAGCTCCGGCGCCCTACAAGCGTGACTTCGAGGCCAAGCTGAGGAACTTCTATCGGAAGCTTGAGACCAAAGGTTACGGCCAGGGACCCGGGAAGGTCAAGTATGTCGACCTTTCAATAAGAGGATTACTTTGTAGAGTAGTACAACAAAACGGGTACTGCATATTGTGGTGGAGAAGCTTAGCTCCACCCACATTGGGGTGAACAATGTTAACAAACAGCTAACAGTAGCCTAAGTCCGCTGTGTAAGCTAACTGTGGGATCCTACACCCAGGACGTGCTTCGGAAAGTTGGAAAAAGGTGCCCAGACAATGGAACTACAAGTATGGCATCTGTCTTGGGGGCAGAGATGTAACCTACAGTCATGTAGCCAAAATGGCTAAACCATATGTTAGAAGAGAAAGGTTCTCAATGTCTTGCTATAGCTCCACTTACTATGCTATATCCTTTACTTTTTACATCCAGGGCAAACAGTCAGTGAAATCAAGAGGCTTAGCTCACTGTGGTTGCATGCTAATACACCACTGCCTATTGCGAAGGCCTGGTGTCTTAACTAACTACACCTCCATACTAATGCTGTGTGTGTTCCTAGGCTCATCATACGCAGGGACCACCTACTTGAAGATGCCTTCAATCAGATCATGTGTTACTCTCGCAAAGATCTGCAGAGGAGCAAACTCTACGTGAGCTTTGTTGGGGAGGACGGGTGAGGGGGAACGCCTTCTTTCTTCCCGATGTTAACACAATTAGCTTACTCTCAAACCAGACATTTCCATGTTAGCATGTTATTTTATCCACATTTAGCATTGGCCAGCCCTATATTACCCACTTCTTGCTCCAATTGGCTGACTGCTATCTTACTTTACCTGGTATATTTTATCCACGTATAGCATCTGTTAGCCACTTTTTTCAAAAAGTAGCCCACTTTTACCTGACTCTAGCTTTTTGCCGGCCTATTTTATGCATACTTAGCATCTGTCAGACATCTACTAGCTTCTGTGGGCTATATTAATCTGTGTAAACATTTGTTATCATTTAGGAGCCCCCGCCTAGTATGTATTAGCAACAACTTTGGAGTTGTTGATGAGTGTGTCCTGGTTTCTGTTCAAGAAGTGCTATTTTTTTGTCTGTGTGCAGGCTGGACTACAGCGGCCCCTCCAGAGAGTTCTTCTTCCTGGTCTCCAGAGAACTCTTCAACCCCTACTACGGCCTCTTCGAGTACTCGGCCAACGACACCTACACTGTCCAGATCAGCCCCATGTCCGCCTTTGTGGACAATCACCATGAGTGGTGAGGCACCCTGTTGGTCACAACCTAGGTTGGATGGATGGGTGTAGTGATGGGTGGATGGATAGGTGGATGAATGGATGGGTGGATAAATAAAAGGGTAGATGGATGGATGGGGGGATGGATGGATTGATGAATGGAGTTATGGACAGATGGATGGGTGGATTGACTGATGTATGGATGGATGGATAAACTGATAGATGGAGATATGGACATAGTGATGGATGGATGGATGGATGGATGGATGGATGGATGGATGGAGGGACGACTTAGTGATGTGTGAATGGATGGATAGACTAATGCATGGAGGGATGGATGTAGTGATGGATGGATGGGATAAATTGATGGATGGGCAGGTAGATAGACTGGTAGATGATCGATGAATAGACTGATGGATGGATTGATTGATGGATCGATAGAAGGAAGGATGGATAGTTATAGGAGGACTGATAGACTGATGGATGGATGGATGGATGGATGGATGGAAGGAAGGAAGGAAGGCAGAAGGGACAGATGGCGTTATGGGTGGATGGATGGACCGATGGATGGAGGGATGAACGTCTCGTCAGTGGGACATGCAGACATGCAGTGAGGGCCCCAAAGCCCTGGAGTCTAGTTTCTCCCTGAGGTCAGTAAGGATCCATGTCAGGTCTTGGTTCTGCTTTCAGGTTCCGGTTCAGTGGGCGGATCCTGGGTCTGGCTCTGGTCCACCAGTACCTCCTGGACGCCTTCTTCACCCGCCCCTTCTACAAGGGGCTGCTGCGCATGTAAGCCCATAGCTGTGGTTCCACCACCAATCAGACATGTTTCTTGAGCTCTAGTTGACGTTCCGTCTCCGTAACGACACAGCCCGTGTGACCTGAGCGACCTGGAGTTCCTGGACGAGGAGTTCCACCAGAGCCTGCAATGGATGAAGGACAACGACATCGAGGACATGCTGGATCTCACCTTCACCGTCAATGAGGAGGTGTTCGGGCAGGTGAGGGCAAAGCGGCGACGGAAATTTTTCCTTCCTCTTGGCCGCGCAGCTAAGCTGCTAAAGCTAATTTGCGCACGGCGCCACAGATCACAGAGCGGGAGCTGAAGCCTGGCGGCGCTGGGATCCCCGTGTCGGAGAAGAACAAGAAGGAGTACATCGAGCGGATGGTGAAGTGGCGCATCGAGAGGGGCGTGGCCCAGCAGACGGAGAGCCTCGTCCGCGGCTTCTACGAGGTACAGACACCGGGAGGAAGGGGCGGAGCCACAGCCAGACGCTTCCTGTTGACGTTATCAGAAATGTTGAGGTCCACAGGAAACGTAGCAAACATCCTTCAACAGGAAGTTATCCTCTACCATTGTGTGAAGGTGGTGGATGTGCGCCTGGTGTCAGTCTTCGACGCCCGGGAGCTGGAGCTGGTGATCGCCGGGACCGCTGAGATTGACCTGTCAGACTGGAGGAACAACACAGAGTACAGAGGAGGTCCGTGCAGACCAGAAGAAGAAGGAGCAGAAGAAGACGTATTGACAGGAAGGTTTCAGTGACATACTGAGATCTTCTGATTTGCTAATCAGCATTTTCTCAGCGTTTAGCAATAATAATAACCAAATAATGAGATAGTAATATAGAGGAGCTAGGTATGACTAAATAGTAATATATTACTATTCCTACTTCTTCTTCTACTTTCGCCTTTTCGCTTCAGGGGTCGCCGCAGCGTATTGATTTTCTCCATCTAACCCTATTCTGTGTTTCCTCCCCTCTCACACCAACTACCTTCATACCGTCATATGCCCATAAATCTCCTAGTAATATATTACTATATGTAGTAATATAATTGAAATAATCTTTTTTTCTTTTGGCTACTCTCTTCAGAGGATGGCCAATCACTTGCCTCCAAGTGATTGGCCTAGCAGCCAATTATCTGCCTCCATCTAGACCTCATCCAATCATCTGTCTCCATCTAACCCACAGTCAATCACCTGCCTTCATCAGCCAATCACCTGCCTCCATCTAACCCTTCGCAAATTACTTTCCTTCATCAGCCAATCATCTGCCTACATCTTATCCGTAGCCCATCACCTGCCTCCATCAGCCAATCATCTGACTCCATTTCACGCACCGCCAATCACTTGCCAGCTCTTTAAGGCGGGCAGGTGATCCATGTGACTTTTTCCCCAACCCCTTATCTCTCCCACCAGGTTACCATGACAACCACATAGTGATCCGCTGGTTCTGGGCGGCGGTGGAGCGCTTCAACAACGAGCAGAGGCTGCGGCTGCTGCAGGTGAGCCACGTGGTGTCACTTCCTGTGTGCGTGTGTGTGAGTGACATCACTTCCTGTGTGTGTGTGTGTGTGTGTGTGAGTGACACCACTTCCTGTGCCCGGTCTCTAAAGATATGTCTCCACAGTTTGTCACAGGGACCTCCAGCATCCCGTACGAGGGCTTCGCCTCCCTGAGAGGGAGCAACGGCCCCCGCAGGTTCTGTGTGGAGAAGTGGGGCAAGATCACCTCTTTACCCAGGTACCTCCACCTTCATTACCACCACCACCTTCACCCCACAAGAAACGACCTCATTGTCTGAGAGACGGCTCACGTAATGCGATTTGATGATTTTTAGATGTGGACCTGACGGGCTGTTAAATCGCTGGTTTTGTGAATGAAGTTTGGTTTCGCGCCATAGAACTTTCCCATCTGAACTGAAGGAAAATGCGCAAATTAGCTCTTTTCCCATTTTATGCTTTTGTGGTAAACCCACCAAAGAATGATTTGTGTGTGTGTGTGTGTGTGTGTGTGTGTGTGTGTGTGTGTGTGTGTCTGATATCTCCACAGGGCTCACACCTGCTTCAACCGTCTGGACCTCCCCCCCTACCCCTCCTTCTCCATGCTCTATGAGAAGCTGGTCACAGCGGTGGAGGAGACCAGCACCTTTGGCCTGGAGTGACCCTGGACCCTTGCTGGAGGGGGGGGGGCGGCAGAGGTACCAGGACCAGTAGGACCATCTGGACCGGGGAGGGGAGGCAGTGGGATCCAGGAGGGGCCACAGATTCTCTCACACGAAAAACTTAACTAATATCCTCAAAAGGCAACTAACCCCCATCACCACTTAGCGCTGATTGGCCTTTTCTCTCACCCCGGGTGACGGGCGGCCAACCGGAGAAGCTGTTCAGATCCAGTCATTTCTATGGTGACGTTTGTACACGGAGCCGCATGCGAGCTTTATTTCCTTCAGTTACAGGATCATCCTCCTCCGACACCATCCATGGCCTGACCCGAAACCCAGAAACCCCCCCCCCCAACTCACAGACTGTGATGACCACACACACGCACACACACACACACACACACACACACACACACACACACACACACACACACACACACACACACACACACAACCTGTGGCAGAGCATTTGGCCACATGAGAAGTAAGGTAGAAGATCAGTCGAGCAGAGGAGACGTACAAAGGAACGCCTTACAGGAGGCACCTTGGAGATCATTTCTGGACGGAGGTTTGGAGGAACCTGGCGAGAAATGGAGGTCATGTGTTGACACCAGATGTGGATGAGCTAACATCAGGTGCTCAGATTGGGTCTGAATGGTCTAACCCCAGAAGGAATGGTGTTCACTTGGGTCCATCAAGGAACCACCGGGTGTTGATACCAGGATACCAGGTGCTCATATTGGGTCTGAATGTTCTAACACCAGGCAGAATGGTGTTAGTATGCTGCTAGGTCAAGTATCTGCCAGGCGTGAAAAGGCTAATGGATGATACACGGCGTTCATACCAGGTGTGAGTGAGTTCCACACCAGGTTGTCGTATAAAGTGAATGTTTCAATACCAGGTGAAAAGGTGTAAATATGCTGCTCGATTAAGTAACCGCCGGGTATTAACAGGTTAATACCAGGTATGGGGTGTTCATACCAGGTGTGAATGGGTTAATACCAGGTTTAAATGTGGTCATTCTAGCTGTGAATGTTTTGATACCAGTTAATACCAAATAAGACATCAATACCAAATGTTAGCATGTGACTCGCAGGATGAGCGACGTAGCATCTTGACGTGTTTACACAGAATCGTGAGTGGATGTTTTGATATCAGGTGTGAACATGTGTCCGTACCGTGTGAACAGCAGCATTCTTATATCTGGTGAGAACTTAGCAATTGTGAACGTGTTCTTCACCAGGTGTGAACGTTGTGCTACATACTGGATCTGGACAGGACAGCGTGAGCAATGTAGCACCTGGACGTGTGCCCCTACATGTTCACACCCAGTGTGAACAAACCTGTGTGACAAATGTGCTGCTACCAGGTGTGAACGTGGTCACGCCTGGTGTGAACGAGTGAAACCTAGCTCAGAATGACGCAGGTATGAATGTGCTAATACCTGGTGTTTAACTACAGATGCAACTAGCGTGGAGGTCACGGGTCAGGTTCCGCCCTTGCACCTTCATGTGAAGATCACCTGGGAACAGGGAACCCTCCGGGGGTTCTCCTGCAAGAACCTGTGGAACGTGAAGACCAGAAGAGCTGGCATGTGACTGAAGTGACTCTAGAAGACATCGAAAACACACACACACTAACACACTGTACAGAGTCCTGACTGAGCTGGATCCCCCTCGCCATGTGACCCCTCCAGCCTCATCCTGCATGCGGATCTTTTGGGTGGGCTCTGTGAGCCGAGCCTCGGCGGCGCGGTTCATCTAGCTCGATATTGCATGCCGACACTTACTAACTCTTTGCATGAGGAAAAACTGCAATCCATTCTGAGCTGGCGGGGGGTCTCAGGGGGCGTGTCCCACCAGGCGCTGCCGCCGCCGCACCCGGATGCCCGTTCACACGCCAGCAGCACTGATCTCCTCCTGCCGGGGTGGGGGGACGACCCCACCCACCCCTCCACTCAAAAAACACCAGCAAAACAGCAGATGATGACAGGTCCACTGAAGGAGTGCTCCCTAGTGGTGGGTGCAGGGTGTTTGTTTCTCACCTGGGGGTCATTAGAAAATGGGATTCTGTCGGTTCTCTCCAGGTTCTCTGGGTTCCTCCCACGGTCCAAAAACCATGCAGGAGGTTCATTGGAGACCCTAAATTGTCCCGATGGGTGAATGACAGGGTGAATGGTTCTCCAGATGATGTGTGGCCCTGTGATTGGTCCAGGGTGAACACCACCTCTCACCCAATCACAGCTGGGATAGCCTCCAGCCCCCCCACCCCACTAACTGCAGGATAAGCAGCATACTGAATGAATGAATGAATGTCTGCTGTCGTCATCCATCCATCCAAGGAGTTGATTCCCGGGTGGTCCTCCTGCGGTGACGGCGGCGCCTCAGGCTCCAGACGCGTGCATGTCTTGCCGGTAACTGTGTGGAGGCTTCTGGTTCACAGTGATGAATCCATTGAAAAAAAAAAAAAAAATGTGAACAACAAAAGTTGTGCACATGTCGCGCACGTGCGCCGGTAGGTAATTGTACGTGCGTCGTGCATACACGTATGTATTTTGCACCGAATTTACCAAAGGTTTGGGTCCCGCCACGTGGGCCGCCTTCTGGCCCGCCATCCAGCAGCATTCGTCCTCGCCCCGCTCGGCGCGTGCGTATCGCCGTACGTGGCACCGTGCACGTCTTCAAACGCCTCACACCGTGTCTGCTCTATGCAAAGCTCCCGTGTGTGTGTGTCTCCATCTCCACCCATGATTGTAATAAAAGACCACAGATGGCCGATTTGGACCGGCGCTCCCGGACTCTTTGTTTCTGTCTGAGCTCTGGATTCCCCCGCTTCATCACTCCACCTCCTCATCGTTCTTCTCTTCCATCCATCCATCTTTTCCATCTGGTCCGGCTCTGAATCCCCAGGTGTTCCCAGAGATGAAGTCCTTCCAGCCTGTCCTGAGTCTCTTCCTGGTGGTACCTGCCTGGAACGTCTCAACCATCTCATATCGATCTTGGCCGTCTGCTATGACGGCGTGCTAACACAACCGCTGCATGGTGAAGAGGCAGTCACCATGGCCTCCAACGGGGCCCCATCTCTGACCCCCAGAGGCCCTACTTTTGTGCAAACAGCTTTTGTGCAAACATTTTCAATGGTTACAAGGACATTATGTAGGTCAAACAACTTTTCTGGGAAAAGACAACTCAGAGAAAGGACAGATCAGGAACACTGAGTTTGTTTTGACAGTTCAGTCAAGGAAGGGAAGAGCAATAACCATGAGTGCCATGAAAATTCAGAATTAAAGTTAGTTTCATGTAAAACTGATTAGAATTACAAGATAAGTACACTTTAAAGGAAAAGTACAATTAAATTAGCAAAAAATAATGCCACATTTATAATCGAATAAGGAGCATTTCGTTTTCAAATGACAATACATTTTTTTATCTGCATATTTATTTTCAAATATAGCGGTTTGTTTTGGTGGCGCTCTGCGCGCAGTGCGCATGCGCAAAGTTGCGTCATCAACATGTCAAACAGACAGGTGGACACAGAAGTTGGAGAAGAAGAAAAAAAACCGAAGTCTCCAGACGGACTAGATTAGTGACCCCGTTTTGAGCTGGCCGGCGGCGGGTAGCCCCGGGGACGTCCGCTTGATGGAACCACCCCCCGCATAGCCGTTAGGCGGACTGGCTCCTCCTCCGGCACCGAGACGAGGAGGTGGCTCCGGATCACTTTGGTCGGCGCTTCAGCCTTGGAAGCTAGCTAAGTTCTGCCGGGAGAAGTTAACAGGCTAGCTAATGCTATCATTAGCATGTGAAGCTATCCGCTGCTAGCTGTTAGCGCTCTCTCGTCGGTTGCTCCTCTTCTCCGTCCACGTACCCGGTCGTCATCCCCAAAGGGCAGCGGGGCTGTCAGCGACCGGAGCGGAAGATGATGTCTCGGCGGCGGCTGGACAACCGCAGTGGGCTCTCCGTGGGGCTTCTGGCGGAGACCCACACGCCGATCAGCACCGAGCCGCTGGATGGCGTGTTCGAAGTCACAGGAGAGCTTGGGAGGTGAGTCCGGAGCGAGCGGCTGCCGAGTCGGCAGTAACCGGCTGAAACTTCGGGGAACTTTAGAGCCTCCGGTCGCCGGCTACCGGGGTTTTGTCAGACATCCAGAGCCGTCACGTCGTGCTTTTTATCGGTCTTACCTTTGGACCACATTTATTGTTTCATTTAGTTATTTATTTTAGCTAATCTGTCAGGTGGTTCCCTTCATTTCCGCCTCAAACAATGATAAGACGCTTGGGCCGATTCAAAACAAAGAGTGCTCACAAGTTCAAAAGTTACCTAAAAAAAGAATATATAAATGAAATATAAAGCTAAAATGCAGTAGTTAGTAGATGAGAAACTCCAAATTCGGTTTGCGATTATTAAAAGTAATGGATTAAGGAAGTGTCCTGCTATAAGTCAACAATAACACTGTGAAGTCCTCAGACAAAAGCTGAAAGAGAATAAATGATCCTGGTGTTTATAAGAGAAACTATGGATGAGATGCTGCATGACCAGGTTCGGGCCTTCAGCAGTTCATGTCTGAGGAGGTTTAATTGACAAGATTCACATTCACGTTAAACATCAGGGAAAGACAGATAGACCTCCTGTGGAAGGAGATGATCCTCATCTTCATCAGGAGGATAAGGAACCGGCTGTCTCCTCGACTGCCCTGTGCAGAACTGGGTCTTGACTTGGGATTAAACCAAAAAAAACACCAAGAAGGTTCTTTAGTGTTCTTTGAGGGTTCTTCTTTTACTCTCCCGAGAGCAACTCAGTGACTCACCAGAGGCTTGAGGGAACTTTAATGAACATCTTATATTTCCTCTATTCGTCTATGCTATTATTGCGGTTTCATGTCAGGAGTGAAATTGAAAAAATAAATCAATCAATCTGATGGGTCCTCTGGTCAAACTCTTCAGATTAGTGGGGAAACGGTGGAATTGAAAGTAAAACAAGACAAAATGATCAGTTAAGAATCTTGATACAGACACTCTACCAGATCTCAGCGTCCATGCCCAGCTGAGCCGAACAGGGCAGATCTCAAGATCAATAAAACCCTTCCTCATCAATGAAATGTTTCCCGGAAACACCTGGGAGAACTGACGCCCTGCCATTAAACATCATTCGCTATCACGTGAGGAAAACCTCCAGCGTGAGGGAACCCTGTGACCAGATGGAGCTCTGAGGTCGATATCAGACGAGATCAGGAGGTCGCCAGGTGGGGTCCCCAGATGTGTAGAAGACAGTGGATTTCACAGTTTTGCCTGATTGGCTCAGTATGATTTTCAACTGATCAGAGAGGATAATTGTGGGCTGACCGGCTGTCTCAATGCCCGCTCCGACAGGGATTCAAAATATCAGCGTCTCAGATGAGCGTGGGTTTGCTGGTTCTCACTGGGCGAATTGATTGGAAGCAGATCAATAACCAGGAGCTGGATGTGGTTGTGTGATTTCAGGCCCTGGTGTGTTTTATGATAAAGTGATTCAAGGATCCAGTGAGTCACCCTGCTGAATTCAGCAGACTCTGGACTGTAAACACACCCAGCACAGCCTTTGTTTTGTCGTGTGTGTGTGTGTGTGTGTGTGAGATGACGATGTCCTCAGATATTTGAGGTGTGTTTGCAGTAACGTGGTTTCACTGCACGTTCGTATTTCAAAGTCCGGTGGAAATGGTGCAGCCACGTCACAGCCTCTAAAAGGAAATGTGGCTTTCTCAGAGGAAGTCCAAGGGTGTGATGTTCTCCTGAAGATCTCACATGAAGCCACAACAAACAGAGACTTACTGACAGCCTCCTGTATTTATTTTTGATATGTTTTATGGTGGTGAGAGGGTTAACTAGCGGGTGGAGGGTGGCGCTCACATTTACTCAGCCCGCCGCTGTCTGGTTCTCGTCCCAGGGGGAAGTTTGCGGTGGTCAAGCGCTGTGTGGAAAAAGCCACAGGCAAGGTGTTCGCCGCCAAGTTCCTGCGGAAACGGAGGCGGGGCCGCGACTGTCGGGCGGAGGTGGTACATGAGATGGCAGTGCTGGAAATGGCCCGGAACAATGCCCGCGTAGTCAACCTACAGGCTGCCTACGAGACGGACCATGACATCATCCTGCTGCTGGAGTAGTAAGTAGCTTCTCAAAATAAAACCAGGGAGAATTTTCCTTTAAAACCCAGAGAGTGAGATGAGACGGCGCCAGAGGCAGGGCCGGGTCATGTGACCCAGGGAGTCAGCCTGTAACACTGTTACTTTGAAGAATTTGTCATAGATGAACTGACAGGCTGTTAAATTGCTGGTTTTCTGAATGGAGTTTGGTGCTGCTTCATATCTCTTTCTCATCTGAACTGAAGGAAAACATGCAAATCAGCTCTTTTATTTTTTTGAACTGTACAGAAACCTCTGCTGCTACTCTCCCCATTCACATTACGTATATTTATACTGTTAAACCCGTCATCCTATCACCTCAGTACGAGTAGATGGTATCTGCTTTAAAGTTTTTTTTTATTGTGCACTTCATCATCATTATGTTGTTATTTTCACATTATGGGAAAATGAGAAATTTCTTCTCCATTCCTCTATATGTCTGGTGACATGGACATTAAAGCTGACTTTTCCTCTTGAACACTTTGGAAGTGAACTCACCAAGGAATTGTGTGTGTGTGTGTGTGTGTGTGTGTGTGTGTGTGTGTGTGTGTGTGTGTGTGTGTGTGTGTGTGTGTGTGTGTGTGTGTGTGTGTGTGTGTGTGTGTGCGCATGTCAGTGCTGCAGGTGGGGAGATCTTTGACCACTGTGTGTCTGATGATCTGCTGCCTGAAGCCCAGATCACTCGTCTGATCAGACAGACCCTGGAGGGGGTCCACTGCCTGCACCAGAGCAACCTTGTGCACCTCGACCTGAAGGTACACACACACACCACCTCAAGACACTGGGCAGACATATCACATTGAGTGTCTGTGTGTGTCTCAGCCTCAGAACATCCTCCTGACCAGCCACTGTCCCCCCGGAGACATCAAGATCGTGGACTTCGGCCTGGCCCGCCGGCTCAGCGCCATCGGGGAGCTCCGTGAGATTCTGGGCACGCCGGAGTACGTGGGTAAGACGGCATCCCACTCTGCCATTGGCTCCCGCCGCTGCAACCAGGAAGTCACAAGGGAAACAAAATCGCCGCTTTACTGAACCGAGGCAGAAATTAACATTTCCACCATTTTTCTTCCATGTCTTCACCCAGCACCGGAGATCCTCAACTATGAGCCCATTACCACAGCGACAGACCTGTGGTGAGCATCTGCCTGCGTGCTTGCATGCCTGGGTGCGTGCGTGCGTGCACGTGCGTGCGTTCTATTGACTTATTATAAACCATGTAAAGAAAGGCTTCAGAAAATGAAATCAGAATCTCCATAAACAAACCGTGGCAGTGAATGTCCCATCAGTCAACAGCAGTGTTCACACACCATCAGTACTTTCCAGGGAACTGGAAATTCTTTGTTTATTCAGACACTTTCAAGGCCCCGGTGAAATATCGGAAAAGTAAATGTTTGGTTTTGATCCACCTCAGTCTGCATGTATTTATGTACCATTCAGGTCTGAGGCCTGGAAAGGTCCGGGGAAAAGTCCTGGAAATGTACAGGAACCTGGAAAAAACATCAGAATCATGATGTGTCATGTTTTGAAACATCTACTATTCTAACATCTGAGGGCTTCTCTGTCTGTCTGTGTGTGTGGCAGGAGCGTGGGCGTCATTGCCTACATGCTTGTGACGGGCGAGTCGCCTTTCGCAGGCGACGACAAGCAGGAGACGTACTTGAACGTGTCACAGGTGACTGTAGACTACAGCCATGACGCCTTCAGCCGCGTGTCGGAGCTCGCCGTGGACTTCATCCGCAAGCTGCTGGTGAAGGCGCCAGAGTGAGTGTCCGTGCATACCGTTTGCACCCGTAGCATTCAGATTCGCCTTTTCATCGGCCAACTGAAGACTTGATTGTCCGCCTCCGCCCGCAGGGACCGCCCCAGCGCTGCAGAGTGCATGAGCCACCCCTGGCTGTGGCAGTCGGCGCCGCGCCTGAGCCCAGAGCCTCCCCCGATGCCCACCCCCAACCCCTTCCACCGTGCCACCCGTGACCGCAGCTGCGGCGGCAAGTGGGCCGTGCCGCCCGAAGACCTTGAGGACAAGGAGAACTTCCTGGAGTCGCCGCACTCCCACGCCAAGCGCATCCGCCTGGACGAGGAGACGCAGAGCGCCGCCGAGGGGGACTTTTGAAAGAAGAAGAAGAAAAAGGGAGTGGGGCCAAAAAAAAACCTTCTCTCAGCTTTTTAAGCTTCTCAAAGCAGCTACTTATTTATGTTCCGTGAGTTGACAGTCAGACCAAAGATAACCCCGGCCGCGGCAGGAAGCCCCCCTCGTAACCCCGCCTGGCCCTCCTGCCGATGTCGCCGTGGCAACAGAGCCCAGCCCCGATTTGCATGCCAGGAGGCGGGCTTCCTCTGTCGTCGGTCCAACTTCCTGTCGAACCACCAGCACAAACACATTCCATTTCCTGCCTTTGCCTTTTTGGTGCGACCTTCGCTCAGGGTTTTTTTTTGTCTTTTTAACGGCTGTAGTGTTCCATCGGTTCCACCGGGTCCCACTGTGATGTCCCGAGAGCCCGTCCAGACAAGAGCCGCGCCGCCGCGGTTTCTGTTTCCGCTACAGGTATGAGCTTGGGGAGGTAGAACCTCCCGGAACCTTAGCCTCTGGGGTTTTCTGTCTGCGGGCTCAGCTGTGCCTTCGCGGCCCTGTCCATGTGTGAGCAGGAAGTCAGACAAAAAAAACGATTTTCAAAATAAAACAGCTGACAGTCAAATCAGCAGATGGGAGAACGCAAAGTCCTACCAGGCAGTGACGGGGCCACACAACGGGACGGCGTCCTACTATTTTAATCTTTGCGAGTTTGTGTCTGACTTGACGCAGCTGGTTGGAGTTGGACTATTGAAAAACGGTGGCTGTTCTGGGCCGAGTGTTTTCTTTTCTTTTTGTTTTTTTTCATATTGGGATGTTGATCATTTCAAATGGTCTGCAGTTCTAAGCAGGAAGTGACCTCATTAGCAAATTAGATAAGAACCGAAAGCCAAACACAAACCCCACCCCCTCCTCAAGAAATCATCTAATGGTTTTCTAAAAAGTAGATTGAAGAATTTTATTTAACTTTCAAATCACTAATGCCAAGTAGTGATGTCACACCCTTAGCTCTTAGCTAGTGCATTGTGCTAGCTTGTCGTGCTAAGGGGTAACAACTTAATCTGTGTGTCGACGACTAGGATGCCCGCCTGTTGGGTACCACGAGGATGCTAACGCTAACGTGTATGGTGTGAGGCTAGCTGCTAGTGTTAGCATCGGCTTGATGGTTGTTCCTGGTTGTGGATATTATGGGTGTTGTTATGCTAATGATACTGTTTCTGCATCGCGGATGTTGCTATGGCGTGAAACGCCTTTTAAAAGAAAAAAGTGTGGATGGACGTGTCAAAGCGCTCCCTTGGTGGAGACGTCACGCAAATCTCTACTACCACAAGGCCTTTTCACAGATCGGTCGGTCTGATGCAGGTTGTTGTCCAGTCTAGAAGCTAATCGAAGCCAGAGGTTAATGTCTGTCACTGCAGCGAGATCCTCCATGCCTTTCTACTGTGTCTTCCTCCAGTCTGAGTCACACACACTCACACTCACACACACACACACACTCACTGTCATCACAGCTAGCACTAAGTTCTTGAGGTATGAGTCGGACAGGGCGGATATCCTTCACTGGAGGTTGCGTGACGGTACAGGACTCATGTTTATGATGGTGTAGGTGAGGCGGGGGGCGGAATCAGGGAAGCCACTACTGGGTGCTGGAGGTTTAGACGGCGAGGGTTTGAAAGGTAGCGGGAGATGAGAAGTGTGTGTCCAGGAGGATGATGTTGGATTGCGTGTGTATTTTTTGGGAAGAAGGGCTGAGGTCGACCGCGGACACCCAACTCACCTGTTTCCATGGCAATTAAAAAGATAATACCGCTAATAAAAATTCCTATGTATTATATTTATGATGATTATCAAATGAAGTTTATTTATATATGTTCAGAAAGGCACATTCCATAGATGATAACTGAAAAACAGTTTTATCCAAATATTAAATATTCAACATTGCACTTAATCCTTCCTTCTGCCCCATCCATGCTCTGATACTCGGATTGATTATTGATCACTGATCAGTTTCTTTTATCGATCTCATCTTACTTGGCTTTGGAAACAGACGCCAAACAAGCAAGCCATTGGCGGCGTGCGTTACCGCGGTGACCCCAGCCCCGCACGAGGAGCGAGTGGCAATTTGAAAGTCGGCGAGCGGTGAGGAGGCGGAGCTTATCAGGTTGACTGGCGGGTGGAGGAGGGTTCCAGAGGTTAGAGAGAGGAGTTGAAGGAGGCTGACTTTATTTGTTTTTATTTTTAAGAGTAAATTCGAGATGATCTCCAGGCCCCTCCGGGTCACAGGAAGCAGGGCCCTTTCAGAATAAAAGACTATTTTATGTTTTCCAGGGGAGGTTTTAGAGAAACTGCGGAGGACTTGATGGACAGGAGGGGTTGCGTGGAAAGAGGCTCTGACTCTGGGTCTGCCGTCAGACTCCGTAGATGGTGGAGGGAGGAACTGGAGGAACTGGAAGAACCCGTCTCTCGCTGATGTGCCAAACGGGTCTTTGTTGTCGTCTGTTGGTGTCACCGGTGATGTCATCGGTGATGTCATCGGTGGTGTTCGGCGACATCCCCAGCCGGTACCGTCCGGCCGCCCCATCTCCACGGGATGAACCCGGTCTTGCTTTTTCCAGCGGGGGGGGGGGGGGGGGGGGACACTTGTCTGAGTAATTCCCAGGAATTGATTAATAATCAATTAATTCATGATCTATGACTTCATAGGTTAAATCCGTTTCCTTTTTGTTTCAAAATAAAATCTGGGAATCAACGTGACTCGTCTGATGTTCCACCCGGTGCCACTTGTGGATTATTGATCTGTGACTGTTTGTTTATTGAACTGGAAGGTTCCGGTGCTCCGTCGGGTTCTCAATGCAGCGGGTAAGAACCTCCGGAACGGCCTGGAGGCGGGGCTTGGCCTCATTGTGCCAAACACAAGGAGGCACCTGAGGGAACACTACATTCCTGTGTGTACTCACACAGACTCACACTCAGGACTTTTGTTGTCTTCCTGTTTCTTGTCGAACAGGTGAGCATCGGCGCCGTCGGACTGATGTTTAGATCAAACAGATGCTCAATAAAGGGTGAAAATATTTGAATCCGTTTCCTGTCCTGTACTCAGCCGCCTTCGATAATTCAGCACAGACATGGAGACCCCATCCTCTCAGATGGGGTTGGAGGTCTTGAAGATTGTGACATAACTGACTGTGAAATATATGACCTACCTTCAGGGTACCAGGAGAAGGACAGCTCAGAAGCAGGGAGAAAAAGGAAAGACCTCGGTCTTCATGCTGAGGGAGGAGGTGGACGTTCTGTGTGGAAGTCCAGCTGTAGAGGTGGCAAGGCCAGAAACTTAGGCGCAGGTTTGAAGATGCCCTTTTGTTTTGATGTTTGTGGAACGTGAAGGTCCCTGGTAGGATTCCCACAGTCCAGAAACATGCAGGTGGCTCACGGAAGACCCTGAGTTGCCCAGGTTGCCTAGGATGTCTCTGTATCAGGTCCAGGAAGACCCTGAGTTGCCCAGGTTGCCTAGGATGTCTCTGTATCAGGTCCAGGGGGAACCCCCCCAAAAGCATTAAGATTTAAAAAAAAATCAAAATGCTGTAAAAAAAAATTATTTTGTAAAATAATTGATATCTAGTGTTGGAAAAAATATCTTAAACAATGGATTAATGATCATAATAATCATAAATATATTACAAAAATAAAAAAACATGAATACAAAAGATGATCAAAAACTCAGGAATAATTGAAATAAAAAATAAAACCCCAAGAATCCATTCTCCTAGGGCAGAGTCACATCAGGACCTCTAACGCCGCCAATGAATCTGCTCAAGGTATTTTTTTATCTTTATCATTTATACAGGAGTAGGTTCAGCGCACTGTTACCAGGGTAAATTCTGAACGTTTTCCATCAAAAAATTATGAACTACTTTTATTTTTATATATATATATATATATATATATACATTGTATAAATATTTATGTACATATATATAAAATGATTAATAATCTCCACAAATAGCTGCCATTTATTGATTAGATGTCAAATAATGAATTTGTGTATTAATTTTATAGTAATTACAAAAACACATTTATGTGTCACCAAATTGTTGGATTGAAGAATGTATTAGATGTTAAAAAATGATATAAATTGCAAATAAAAATTAATTAATTTTAAAAAGTTTAGTAATAAACAAATTTATGATCAGCAATAAAACATGAAGTGACATCTTGTCATTGAAAATGAAAAATCACTATAGGATAAACTGAATAAGAATTCTTGAAAACTTGTCAATAAGTGAATAAAACATACTTTTAAATCTGTAAATAATTAAAGACTAAATTACTTGGAAAATTAAAATCTGGAATAATTGAAATCAGGAATTTTCAATACACTGCAAAAGAAATGTTTTGAAAGCAAATTTGGTCCAATCCAATTATGTGACAATATGTGACACCGAGTGTGTTGGATCAAAGAAGCAAACTCACTCCCGTCTGTTGAAGACTTTTATGTAAGCGGGGTTGTCGTGGAATGACAGGAAGTGACATCACATAGCAAAATAATACAGGAAGCGCATCACTGTGACACCTGTAACAGAATGCGTGTTCTCCTGGAGAAAGTGCTCTGAAACCAGGGACAAGAAGTGCAATGAAATGCCAAAAGTCCACCTCCAGGACCAGGAAGCAGATCTCCAAAACGCCAGCTGTTTCTGGATGGATTCGCTTGACTCTTGGGATCTCCATGGAGCCGGCCGTCTCAGAACTCCAGGATGACCCTGAAGTGGTTTTGGATGGAGGGCGGCTGGTCGTGGAAGTGCAGCTGTACCCGCAGCTGGGCCCCCAGCTCCCGCAGCGTCTGCACGAAGAGCCGGTGCTCGCGGCCCACCCACGCCCGCATGGGGTCACACACCTCGTACGGGGTCACGTGGGCATGCACGGACACGCCGCTGGCAGCCAGCTCGCCCAGCGCCTCCCTGTCCGTCACCCAGGTGTCGGAGCCGCCGGCGTGCCCGCCATCCAGCCAGAACATGTCTGACACGCTGCTCAGCAACGGCGCCGTGCGTGGGTCCAGGCGGGCGCCACCCATCTCGTACAGCAGCTGGTTGAGGACCACGCAGCCTTTGCTGAAGCCCACCAGGGTCAGAGAGAAGGGGACGGGGCTGAGGTCCGGGGAGGCGGGGCCGAGACAGGGGGGGAGAGGCAGGCCTGCCCGCTCCATGGCGTGACCCAGCAGAAACCTGGGAGGGCAGGGAGTGAAATTGTCAACACCTCACTACTACTGCAAGTACTGCGAGTACTGCAGACATGCCGTCTGGAGCAGAGTACTCTGGGCATCATAAAGCACTTCGAGTTAATTTAAAGTACTCTAGGGCATCTTAAAATACTCTGAGTTAGTTTAAATTACTCTGGGGCATTTTTAAGTATTCTTGTTCATGTTAAAGTACTCCAGGTCATGTTGGAGATTTCTGGGTCATGTTGAAGTAACGCCCCGACCTGAGGTGCAGGAAGGCGCCCCCTAGTGGCGACCAGGGCCGGTGCTCCGGGGCTCCGAACAGGTTCCCGGGCACGAAGTTGCGGTAGCAGCTGAACTTGTGCAGGTGGAAGGCGGAGGCCCGAACCACCCACACATGGTGACCCGGGAAGCGACGGCCCAGGACCCGGGCCACCTGCTCCAGGCTCCAGCACAGCCACGGGGCCGCCTCCGGCTGCAGACGCATAGCATCCGCAAAGTCCTGCACACACACACACACACAAACACAAGCACGCACGCACACATGCACAAACACACGCACACGTTCAATCAACTTCCGGTTCGAAAATAATTTGAACCAATTTTATAGATCCCTGTTTTTTAGTTTCTTTCAAGATTTTTTTTTCCCCTCTCAGGATTTTTTGGATTAACTGTGTTTTCTTCCGGATTAGGCACTTGAATGTTTTGAAACGTCTCGCATTTATTTCTGGTCATTTTATTTTCATTTCTTTCTTTCTGAAGAATTTTCAGTCAACTTTGATTAATCAATCACATTGGTTTTTTTCAGATTTTTTTTTTCAGATCAGCCTGCATCTGAATCAACAGCTTCAACAGATTTTTTTGTAATTTTTTTTTGATACATCTCGCTTATTTCTGGTCATTTTATTTTCATTTATGTCTTGCAGTTTTCGATCAACTTTAATTAATCAACGTAATGATTTTGATTGGTTTTTTTTTTTTTCCTGACCAGTCTGCATCTGAATCAACAGCATCCTCTCATTTATTTTGAAATTCTCGCTTTTATTTCTGGTCATTTTCATTTCTCTTTATTTCTCCTTTCAGTGTTATCGATCGAATCACCTGGATGTCTCCGTGGAAGAACACGACGTGCCGGCCGCCGCCGTCGCCTCCGCCCGTGGCTTCGGGCCGGAGGAGGAGCAAGTCGTTCACTGCGTCAGCCCTGAATCCTGGCACCGCCGTAAGCCGCTCCAGCCTCGGCCGGGGGACTTCCGGGGTGGACGCCCCCAGCCCCCGCTGCTCGGAGGACGTGGCGGCGGCGGTCGCAGAGCTCATCGCTCGGCGCAGCTGCTCAGGACGCCGCCACGGCGGGGAGAAATGAGACGCGAGAGGCGGAGGAGCGGCACGGCTCCCCGGCGACGGGTGTTAGCCGCCTGCTAGCTAGCCGTTAGCCACCCTAGATTGTTAGCCTGCTACTGTCTGTTAGCCACCACAGCCTTTTAGCGTGCTAGCTGTTAGTTAGGTTCCGCAGCTCATTAGCCTGCTAGCTGTCAGTTTCCGCAGATCATTAGCCTGCTAGCTGTCCATCAGCCGCCGCAGCTAATCAGTCTGCGACCCGCCCGTTAGCCGACTTGATAGCGACGCAGCATCACTACACACGCCGGTGATGCTCAGACACGTCCCGACAGCGTGTCATTTGGCTAAAGACCGGCGTCGCCCGGGATTTTATTTTCTCTCCCAGTACGGATTTTCAGCAGAAAGTCGCAAACACTACCTGGGCTCTCACAGTCTGGGAGTTATTCTGTCCACAGAGTGGCGCTGTTTGACCCAAAGTTGCGGATGAAGCAGACCGCGGCACTGCGCATGTCCGTTTCCTCTGGCCACCGGAGCCGCTGAGAAACTTGACGTCGAGATGAATCACTGTTTTGTGCTTCCGCCTTCGTCCGTTCAGTTCGAGTGAAGTAAATAGCGATTATTTTACGATACTTATAAGCAGTAGTTGACATGTACTAGCACTGATTGTATAATCTCATTGTAATCATTAGTAATAGCATATATAAATAATATTAATATAGAGAGCCGTTATGATCTCACAATACATGGACAAAAAAAGTATTTGTACGTAGTTAAATAGAAGAGTGCAGTTATCTAAATAAAATTTATTAAAAATTATTGATACAGTATCACTAATTATTGCGTTATTTTATATATATATATGTATATATATATATATATACACACACATATATATAGATATATAAAATCAAATTTATGTTATTCGTTTAACTGCATTCGGATGTACTTACGTCCAAACAGTTTGTTTTTAGTTGCTGTATTGTGAGTTAATTACAGCTATTTTGATTAGTACATGCAGTAATTAAATACAAGAGACATGTCCGAAGTTAGATTTTTAGATGCCCTCCAAGACCAATATTTTTAAAGACGATTTTATGTTAACTAATTTTCATTGAATCTCAAGTTACATTTTTCACGGTGTCTAAGGATTGCCAAGGATTTTTTTTAAGAAATAATTTTAACAGTGAATGAATAAAATCAAGTTAAGTAAATGGTATTATAAAAATCAAATGAAGTAAAGGTAGAAATGAAGACCACCATTTGTTACATTTTTAGTATTTTAAGATTATAAAGAATCGAACAATTTAAGTGCCAGCTGATATTTGTTATTAAGAAATGCTGTGTAATTATTACAAGGATCATAACCTTTCTACTTAAAAGCATTGAAATTATAAAGTGCTTTATGGGTTGGAATAAAATATATATATATATATTACAACTTTAAGGCTATAACAGGAAAACTGTTGAAAGTTTGGAGAAAATATGTTGACACTGAAAGCCGAGCAGACCGGCGTATTGATTAGCTGATTGATGTCATAAAGTCTTTACCGTCACAGTGACGAAGTTGTGCGTGACGTGACCAGAAGTAGGGGGGAACCATCTTGACGCCTTCGTCCACGTCTCGGGTCTTGTTTTGATTTTTCACTGAAGTGTCGGCGGGGGGCGGAAACATGTGACCCAGGCGAGGTTGACCTTTGACCTGCCTACGTAGAAGCCACGAGCCACGAAGACTATACAACAGTTAAAACTCGACGTCAATCAATGTTACAATAGAAAGACTGAGGCTCCGCCCAACGACCGGAAGGTAATTTTCGTTTGAAACGCATTTTTTTAAATATATTATTTTATTATTCAATTTGTTAATTTAAAACAATTAACAGTTTCACCAGACTAAATGACTTCCTGTTTTAAACACTAAGAAAACAGTAAAGTGCTGTCAGTGGAGCTCAGGGCCAGGAATCAGACGAGAACCTGATGGTGAGTTCACTGTCCATGGGAAATATCAGAACTTTCCACGTACTCGAGAAAGCTCAGGAAAATGAAGCGAAACTAAAAGGAGGAAACAAGCGACCAATCAGAGGCTAGGGGAGATCAGCGGTCTTCCAATCAGTGAGGTTGTCATAGGTAGGCAGTGATGTCATCCCAGTTCTCATTCTAGAAGGTCCAGCTGTAGTAGCAGAGGGACTACAGGGTCCGAGTCTCGTCCCCACAACTTCAGGTTTAGTTCCAGAAGGTCCAGGTCTCATCCCAAAAGATTCGGGTTGAGTTCCAGAACGTTCAGATTTAGGTCCAGAAGATCCAGGTTCAACAGATGGTTGCGAGTGTTCACTTGGTGTCTGTGGCTGCAGAGCCATGGCGGCAGCGGGATCAGTGGGCAGGCGACTGGTGTCCTGCCTCCTCAACGTGTCCGAGGCCCGCCGGGTGGAGCTGGTGGAGAAGGTGGCGGCGGCGGCAGTTTACAACTCTCGAGGCAAGTTGGCCCATGTGACCAACAACTCCTCTGTCGCCCTTGTCGTCCTGTTTTAGTTTCCACTTCCTATATCCCAGGTGAGCATCGGGAGGAGACCACAGTGCTGAACATCTTCAACGACCATGACTACAACCGCTCCGTCATCACCATCGTGGCCTCCATCGGCTCCATCAGTAAGAGCTCTGCCCCCTGTCATCAGGGAAACGCATTTTTGTTCGGAAGAGAAATGGAGTAGGAGTTATCTTGAAGGAGGAGTTTGTTAAGAATGTTCTGGAGGATGTCAGATAGACTTATGAGTCTGAAACTGGAAATTGAGGGTGTGATGCTCATCAATGTTGTTAGTGGCTATGCCACGCAGGTGGGATGTGTGTCTGAGGAGGAGAAGTTGTGGAAAGAGTTAAATGAAGTGATGCAGCATATCCCAGAAATCAAATACTGGTAAATGGTGCACACTTCATTGGGCATGTTGGTGCAGGCAATAGAGGCCATAAAGAAGATCCTCAACAGGATCTTAGAGAGTGTGAAGCTGCCAAAAGAACGGAGAAGAACTGTGATAGTGCCCATTTTTAAGTTATAAGTGGGATGTGCAGAATTGTGGCAACTATAGAGGGATAAAGTTGATGAGTCATACAACGAAGTTATGGGAAAGAGTAGTGGAAACTAGACTTAGAGCAGAAGTCAGTATTTGCTTTGAGAATGCTAATAGAGAAGTACAGAGAAGGCCAGAGGGAGCTGCATTGGGTTTTTGTAGACCTAGAAAAACCATATGACAGGGTGCCAAGAGAGGAACTCTGGTGTTGTATGAGGAAATCTGGAGTGACAGAGAAATATTTTAGACTGGTGCAGGACATGTATGCTAGCTGTGAGAAAGTGGTGCAGTGTGCTGTGGGGGTAACAGGACCATTCAAGGTGGAGGTGGGACTCCATCAGGGATCTGCTCTAAGCCCCTTCTTGTTTGTAGTGGTGATGGAAAAGCTGACAGATGAGGTTAGACAGGAATCTCCATGGACCATGATGTTTGCAGATGACATTGTTATCTGTAGTGAGAGCTGGGTACAGGTTGAGGAAAATCTAGAGGTATTCGCTGGAAAGGAGAGGAATGAAGGTTAGTCGTAGCAAGACAGAATATATGTTTGTGAAAAGTGGGCACACACTGGTGGGACCAGCGATGCTGTATGGTCTAGAAACAGTGACAATGACCAAAAGGCATGAGGTGGAACTAGAGGTTGCAGAGATGAAGATGTTGATGTTATTTTTGGGAGTGACCAGGATGGATAGGATCAGGAATGAGTCTATCAGAGGAACAGCACATGTTTAATGTTTTGGAGAGGAGGTCAGAGAAGCCAGACTGAGATGTTGGGTCATGTACAGAGGAGGGATAGTGAATATATTGGTAGATGGATGTTGGAATTGGAGCTATAAGACAGGAGGTCTAGAGGAAGATCAAAGAAGATTTATGGATGTTGTGAGAAAGGATATGAAGGTAGTTGGTGTGAGAGAATAGGGTTAGATTGAGAAGGTTGATTCGCTGTGGAGACCCCTGTAGGGGAAAAGCCCAAAGGAAAAGTGGACTCACCAAGGAATGATTTGTTTGCATATGCGTGTATGTTTGCAGTGTGATTTTGTATGTGTATGTGTGTCTGTAAGATGATTTGAAAGGATTTGTAGATGAGGACTTTATAGGCAGTTTAATCGCTGTTTTTCATCTGAACTTAAGGAAAACGGGCAATTTAGTTCTTTTCCACTTTTGCAGTGAACTAACAACAAAATGATGTGTGTGTGTGTCCAGGGGAGGCGGTGCTCAGTTCCTGCCTGGAGGCTCTGCGTCTCTTGGACCTGTCCTTCCACTCGGGCCTCCACCCGTGTCTGGGGGTGGTGGACCTGGTCCCCTTGTACCCCCTGGGGGAGGAGGTGGGTGAGGAGGCCTGCGCCGAGGAGGCCAGAGGTCAGAGGTCGACTCCGCCTCCTCCACGCCCCCATATTATGACAGCGTGATCACGGCGTCCTCTCGTTCCTCAGCCGTGGCGGCGGCGCTGACGGAGCGGGTCCCCGGCGCCGCCGTCTTCCTTTTCGGCTGGGCGGACCGGCCCCTGTGGCGAGGCCTGGCCCAGAGGAGGAAAGAGGTGGGCTGGTTCCGGAAGGGGTCGCCGGACGACGGGGGGCCGATGCTGCACAGGCGCTACGGGCTGACGGGTCGGTACCCAGGAGAGGATGAGTCCTACCTTACCGTTATATGTGTCATGACAGTATTATAACAGTGTTTTAGTGTTATACCATGTCATTACAGTGTCATTACAATACTATTACCCATGAGAAAACAACATGAAAATGCAAAACTGTTGAAAATTAATATCCGGGAATCGGATGAAAGAAATCAGTATAAATAGTTTTCAGATTTTCGTAGTTAAGAGTATTGTCATAACACTATAATAAGTGGTGTGTGTGTGTGGGTGTGTGTGTGTGTGTGTGTGTGTGTGTGTGTGTGTGTGTGTGTGTGTGTGTGTGTGTGTGTGTGTGTGTGTGTGTGTGTGTGGTCTGCAGGCGTGGGTGCCAGCCCCTATGTCATGAACTGCAACGTCACCATCAACACCCAGGACCTGGCGTTGGGCCGTAGCATTGCCGCCGCCATCAGGGAGTCCACGCCAGGCGGGCTGCCGGGGGTGCAGGTGCTGGCGCTGCCGCATGAGGGCGCCGTGGAGATCGCCTGCAACGTGGAGAGCGTGCGTGGGACCCCGCCCCACGAGCCCCCGGTGCCATGGCCAACCTTCAGCGTGGACGGGCAGCCGTATTGCCACGTGCCAGCGGCACTGATTGCTGCACGGGTGGAGGAACTGGCGGCGAGACACGGTGTGGCCACCAGGGGGGCTGCGCTGGTGGGGTTCACCCCACGGGAGTGCAGGGACCTTGGTGAGATCGCCATCTCCCGTGGCATCGCCGAGTTCTGGAAGGTGCAGGGGAACATCCGCATGTGATGCCTGAAGGTCATGTGATCCGCCACACTAGTGGTCATGTGACCCTTTGTGAGCCGCCATGCTAGCAGTCATGTGACCCACCATTTGAGCCGCCCTAAATGGATGAAAACCTTAAAATGAGATAAAATTGCTGAATTTCTTCTGACTTGCCGGGTAATTAAATGTAACAATGTATTATAGCAGTGTAATAACAACGTAATAATGTAACACTAATAACACTGTAATAATATAATAATGTAATGACATGAATGTTTTATCGGGAGGGAAAATCCTTTTGAATAAAAGATAAATGAAATGCATGAAAAATAGATTTGCGTGTCCTGGTTTTTATCTCTGGCTTGTGCACGGCAGCTTTTTTTTTAAAGTGGATTTTGTTTTTCTCTCATTCCCTTGGGGGTTGAAAATAAAATCACTGATGTTTTATTTGGGTATTTTTTTCAGAGTAAACAAAACACAGTTTAAATCGAGGGATGATGAGTAGCTGTTCTCTACAGGAGTGTGGTGCAAATGGGAAAAGACATCAAATGCGTTTTTTGTTTTTCATTGGGTTTGTAAATGATTGAACGTGTTGCAATAAAAACCAAGATTAATGAGGAACGAATGAATACATTTAACAAATACCCTTTAATATTACTTTGAATATATATATATATATATATATTTATAGATAGATATTTACATTTTAATGCAGTCTCAGGGCGGCATGGGCCAGTGTCTCCCTGAGCAGGTCCCAAGCCCGATAAATGCAGAGGGTTGCGACAGGAAGGGCATCTGGAATAAAACTTTTGCCAAAACCAAACATGCGAATCAAACCTAATAATCAGATCGTACCGGATCAGTCGAGGCCCGGGTTTACAAAGGCCGCCATTGGCACAGATGACCTACAGGCTACCAGTGGAAACTGGGCTACTGTGGGTCAAAGAAGGAGAGGAGGAAGGCACATTCGGAAGCAGAGAAAGAAGAGGAAAAGCAAGAGTCTGGGACTGTGAAGAGGGACTTTGAATATTGGGACCATGACAGGAAAAGGTAGAGAGCTGGCCGACATAATGCAGTAAAGGGATGTGGATATACTGTGTGTCCAGGAGACCAGGTGGAAAGGTAGTAAGGCTAAAAGCTTAGAAGCAGGCTTTGAGTTGTACTATCATGGTATTGACAGGAAGAGAAATAGAGTAGGAGTTATCTTGAAGGAGGAGTTTGTTAGGAATGTTCTGGAGGTGAAAAGAATGTCAGATAGACTTATGAGTCTGAATTGGAAATTAAAGGTGTGATGCTCAATGTTGTTAGTGCCTATGTCCTGAAGTTCTAGAGTTAGATGAAGTGATGCAGAATATCCCCAGAGATGAGAGAGTGGTAACTGGTGCAGACTTCAATAGGCATGTAAGTACAGGCAATAGAGGGGATGTAGAAGTGAAAGGCAGATTTGGTTTACAGGATAGGTACACAGAGGGACAGATGGTGGTAGACAAGGGTAGAAGAGGTGACTATTGTATACCATAAAGTAGCAGAGATTAGTCAAAGTGAAGTGAGGAAGGCATTCAGGGAACGCCTATCAGCCAGAATGAAAAAATGTAATGACAAAGGTAAAGTGTACAAGACAGTGATGAGACCAGTGATGCCGTATGGCCTAGCAACAGTTACAATTACGAAAAGACAGGAGGCAGAGCTGGAGGTCACAGAGAAGAAGATGCTAAAGTTCTGAGAACTCCAGTGTGTTCCAGGCTTCCAGAGAAGCGTGGGATCCCAACTTTCTGGATTGTGGTGTCAGTTTATCCACTCTCAGTCATGTATGAGGTTATCCTTTTAGCCAGTGCAGAAAAGAAGATCTTGCATTCTATACTAAGCAGTGAGATTGTTCCGACTTGGTCTATGGTTGAGGAGTCCTTTCTTTTGGCACAAGAGAGCCTTCTGCCTTTTTCCAGCACACTGGGATGATGCCCCCAGAACCTCTGGAATAGCTTTCAAAGCCTCTAAGGGAGCATCAGGCACTCCTTATGTACCTTATAGGGTATACCGCTTGGGCCGGGGCAGATCCTGGTCTGGCCTTCTTCACCATCTCTTGGACTTCCTTCAAGGATGGTTCACTGCTGTTGAGCTCTTTTCCAGATGTGTCAATACTGTTGATGTTGGGTTGACACTCAAGGCTTTGTTTCTGGAGATATCATTGTGGGTCTCTCTCAAGAATGCTTCTATGTCTTCTTTTGGGGCTGTTCAGCCTTCCAGACTTTGCTTCACCCAGCAGTGTACTGGTGAATCTTGAGGGGTCTTTGGTGAACTGCGCTCTTTTGCTCACCCTATCCTTCCTCCTTTTCCAGGTGCATTGTGCTCTTTGGAGTCTGCAGAGGCCTTCCTGGAGTTGACTCGTCAGGTCCCTGATGCCTTCCCTTTCATCAGCCGGGGCTCTTTGAACTGCTTGTTGAGCGTCTTGATTTCTTCCTTTAAGCGATGGATTTCTCTTTCTCTTCTGCTTGGTTGCTGTGCAATCTTGATGTTCACCTTCTTGTCCTCCAATCGAAACCGATCCCTTGCCAGAGTGTATGTTATTGTTGTGGTAGTATTGACTTTCTGCTCAGCTTGTCTTGGTGCCCTCTTGCGAGTGCTTTGTATCAGGCTGCCAACCTAATTTGTGATGTGCATTTGTGATGTTATAATGATATAATTGTGGTATAATGTTTTATTTATGTTATAATACTGACGTAATTGTGATGTAATACTGATGTATATGTCATTTATTTGTGATATAGTTGTGATGTATATGTGACATAGTACTGGTGTACTTGCGATGTATTTGTGATATAATACTAATGTATTTGTGATACATTTGAGATGTAATACTGATGTATTTGTGATATAATACAAATATATTAGTGATACAATGCTTGTGTTTTTGTGATGTAGTGATATATTTGTGCCATAAATCTGATTTATTTGCGATATAATACTGATGTATTTATGATGTATTTGTATTATACTACTGACATATTTGTGATATAATACTGATGCATTTGTGATGTTATAATGATATAATTGTGGTATAATGTTTTATTTATGTTATAATACTGACGTAATTGTGATGTAATACTGATGTATATGTCATTTATTTGTGATATAGTTATGATGTATATGTGACATAGTACTGGTGTACTTGCGATGTATTTGTGATATAATACTAATGTATTTGTGATACATTTGAGATGTAATACTGATGTATTTGTGATATAATACAAATATATTAGTGATACAATACTTGTGTTTTTGTGATGTAGTGATGCATTTGTGCCATAAATCTGATTTATTTGTGATGTAATACTGATGCATTTGTTAATTATTTGTGATATATTTGTGATATATACCGAGGTATATGAGACATAATACTGATGTATTTGTGATATAATACAGATGTATTTGTGATGTACAGGCTTGTCTCCGAAAATTAAAATATTGTGATAAAGTTCTTTATCTTCTGTAATGCAATTACAAAAACAAAAAAATGTCACACATTCTGGATTCATTACAAATCAACTGAAATATTGCAAGCCTTCTATTATTCTAATATTGCTGATTATGGCTTACATCTTAAAAAAACTCAAAAATCCTATCTCAAAATACTAGAATATCATGAAAAGGTAATTTTTGTTTTTTAATTGCATTACAGAAGATAAAGAACTCGATCACGATATTCTAATTTTCTGAGACAGTTCTGTATTTTGATTTAATCCTAATGTATTGCTGATGTACATCTGATGTCACGTAAGTGCCTCTTTCCTGCCGAGATGGCTGACAAGTGGTCACCTCCTGTTTGGGCAAGCATCGCACCCTCCTGCTCCCCCCCGGCTGCTCCAGCCGGTGAATCAGCTGGAAATTCAGTGACAACAACAAACTGCGGCGGCCATCTGAGGACAAGCCACCTCTAGAAGATCCAGAGATGCAGGGTTCGTGAAAAAGATAGGGATAGAAATTTTAAAGGGAATAAACGGCTAATCCATATATGTTTAAGTAGATTTAAAAAGTGATAATCTCCAGAGGGCCGACTGATGCGTCACCCTGCATTCCTGCCTGTCGACCCACGCCTGCCTCTCATTTCCTGTTTCCTGTCACATCTTCCCAGAAATTCCCATCAGCTGGTCGCATGTGTGTGTGTGTGCGTGCATATGTGTGTGTTAATGATTACGCACAGGCAAAAAAAAAAATCCCTTTAAATCTGGGAAAAAAAAGGCTCACAGTGAATGTTGAGAAATGGAGCAGGAAATGAAACTGAACTGGACAGGAAGTTGTCATCAACAGCGGGCTGGGGGGGGGGTGCAGCTGTCAATCACTCCAGAAAACTTTGGCTGCGGTTCCATGTAATTTGACCGACTTGTTCAGCTGGGATTAGCCCCCCCTCCCCCATGGCGCTCCACCACGTCAGCAGGAAGTGGAGCGAGAAGATTCTGCCGTCGGGGCCGAACGTCGCCAGGGAAACGCTGCTCATATTCTGGAGAATCAGTGCCAACTTCCTGTCCAGGTCATATGGACCCCCCCCTCCAGGAAGTAACGGCGGACAGGAAGTGAGCAGACAATCAGCTGGAAATTAGCAAGAGGCTAATGTCACCTGAGCAGGAATCTGCTGCAGGTGATTAGCAAAAAACTACAAAAATGAGCAATAAACTACAAATAGTGGTAATAAACTACAAAAATGGCAGGACTTTGTCTCTCCTTCCGTCACACATTTTGCAGAAGGTGTGAAAGTGTGGAAGCATCCACGTCATGTCCACGTCAGGAAGCAGAAGCATCTCCTCCCCCCTCCTGCTACACACACACACACACACACACACATGCAGAAACACACAGTCTAATGTAGGTCACAGCAAAAGCCCAGAGGTGCTTCGTTTTCCTCATGTATCATACATCCCTTCATCTCTCCGTCTCTTTATCTTTTCTTTTCTTCATCCCTCCATCTATTCATATCTCCATCCCACATTTTTTTCTTTCCTCCATCCATTCATCCCTCCATCTACTCATCGCTATGTCTGTTCAATTCTCCATCCATTCATCTCTCATCGATGACACCTCTTTTTTTCCCTCCATCTATTCACCCTCCATTTATTCATCTCTCCATCGATTCATCCCTCCATATATTCATCCGTTTATCCATCCATCGCACGATTTGTTCACCCCTCCATCCACCCTTCATGTGTTCACCCAGCCGTGCACGCCTCCTCTGCCTCCAATACATCCCCCCATCATCCCTCCATCCACATGCGGCATCCAAACATCCCAACATGGCGCTGTAGCCCCGCCTAGCCCTCACGTACACACACACACACACACACACACACACACACACACTTGGACTCATTTTCTCCTGCAGAAACAGCAGCTCTCCTCCCTCCCAGAGGACGGCAGCTAAAAATAAGCCAAATTTCATATTCTACAAAAATCTCCTCCTCCTCCTCTCCATCCCCCTCTTCCTCCTCCTCTTCCTCCCCCGCCCGGTCTTGTGTTTGTCACAAGGCTGCCGTTTCCTCGATTAACGGCAGAATGAACATCCATAAGAGACACTTAAGCCTCCACTGACTCTTTGTGTCTTTGTGTGTCTGTGTGTGTGTGTGGTGTGTATGGTGTGTGTGTGTGTCTTTGATATAACGTTGCCTGACAGCGAATCATCTGAGATGCAGCAGCAGAAATAGAGGAGCTTATTTCTTCACATCATCCTTCTCCTCCTGCTATAAATACCCCTCTCCTCCTCCTCCTCTTCTCCCTGCCCCTTCCCCCCTCCCTGCCTCTGTTTATGTGTCCTCTCCTACCTCCTTCCTTCCTCTCCTGCCTCCTTCCCTCCTCTCCTGCCTGCTGATATGGGGGAATTTTTCCCCCCACTTTGTCTGAACAGGCGCTCTTCCTCCTGGTGTATGTGTGCATGTCATGCCATCTCTGTGTGTAACCAACACGAAAACAGGCAAAACAGGAAACACTTTTAGAAAATAAAAGCCCTTTTTTTTTTTTTTTAATACATTCTATTATTTTTTTTTAAGAATAGAATATTCTAGAATATTCCTTTATTTGTTAATGAATCACCCGTTTATGAAAATATAACTGATTATTCTGGTGAAAAAAATAGATAAGTAGAAACATGGAGGGAAAAAAAGGGTTTTATTTCCTCTTATGTTGATGGTTGACGCGCAGGGGTCAAACAGGAAGTGACCTCACAACTGGGAGGCGTGAAAGGAAGGCAACTTTACTTCTTCTCAGCAGCTCCATGCCTGGGACAGAGTTTGGAGAAGATCATCATCTGATCTGGGGCTGGAGACAACGGAGGAAGGAAGGAGGAAACAAGGAGGGAGGGAGAAAGGAGAGAAGGAAAGGAAGAGGGAAGCAGGAAGGAGATAAGGGAAGAGGAAACAAGGAGAGAGAAAGGAGTAAGAGAAGGATAAAATAAGAAGGAAGGAAGCAAAGAGGGAGGGAGGGAGAGAAGGAAGGAGGAAGAGAAAGAAGTAGAGAAGGGAGAGAAGGAAGGAGGAAACAAGGAGGGAGAAGGAGAGAGAGAAAGAAGAAGAGAAGGGAGGAGGAAACAAGGAGGGAAAGAAGGAAGGAGGAAACAAGGAGGGAGAAGGAGAGAGAGAAAGAAGAAGAGAAGGGAGGAGGAAACAAGGAGGGAAAGAAGGAAGGAGGAAACAAGGAGGGAGGAAGGAAGGAGGAAGGAAGGAGGGAGGAAGGAAGGAGGAAACAAGGAGGGAGGAAGGAAGGAGGAAACAAGGAGGGAGGAAGGGAGGAGGAAACAAGGAGGGAGGAAGGAAGGAGGAAACAAGGAGGGAGGAAGGGAGGAAGTGGTAGAGGGAAGGAAGGAAACAAAAATGGAGGAAGGAGAGAGGGCGGAGGAAACAAGGAGGGAGGCAGGAAGGAGGAAACAAGGAGGGAGAGAAAGAAGAAGAGAAGGGAGGAGGAAACAAGGAGAGAGGGATGACGAGAGAGGGATGACGAAGGGGGACGGAAAGAAATGGTGAGGAAGGCCGGAGAAAACGATGAGGAAGGGAGGGAAGAGGTAGGGGGAAGGAAGGAAACAAAAATGGTGAAAGGAAGGAGGAAACAAGGAGGGAGGAAGGAAATAGGAAGGACAGCAAGAAAGATGGAGGAAACAAGAAGGGAGAAAATAAGGAGGAGGGAGGGGAGAAGAGAGGAGGAAGGAAGGAAGGAAGGAAGGAAGGAAGGAAAGGGGGAGTGAGAGAGAAAGGAGGGAGGGAGAAAGGAAAGGTAAGAGGGAAGGAAGGAGGGAGAGGAGCAGGGGAGATCATTGGAGTGGAAACATGGAGAACATCGGAGTGAGATAGAAAGAGAGAGAGAGAGAGAGAGAGAGAGAGAGAGAGAGAGAGGGAGGAGGAGAATCTTCCTCGGCGGCTGCTCCGGTCTACGTCGTGAACGTGAATCTCGCGTGGATCTTCTCCTCCTCCTCCTCCCGGTTCCTCCGAGCGCGGGACCGGAAGACCGGCCGGACCCGCAGCACGGCTACCTTTACCACACACACACACACACACACACGCACACGCACACACACGAAAGGGGTGTGCGCGCACGCCCAGACGCACGCAGGGATGTATCCGGTGACCCAGATCTCGGAATCTCGGTTACCGGACCCGTTCGGCTCCGCGGCGGCCCCGTGAAGGTGATGAGGTGGTTTCCGTTTCCGGCCGGACAGCTTTCGTCCTGAGACACGACAGGTGAGCGCGCAACCGCCGCCGTGCGTGTGTCTGTGTGTGTGTGCGTGAGCGTGTGCGTGTGCGTCCGTCAGGTCCTGAAATCTGTCATCGAAACGTGCTCGTGATGTGCGGGAATTTTCCGCGGACGTGGATCGTGATTTCCGTTTCTTTTCCCACGGCGCCGAACCTGAAATAACCTGATCATATCTGGGAATTCAATGGAAAATTTCCGGAGAATTTTTTGATTTTTTTTGGAAATTTCAGGGAAATCTACAGGGGATTTTCAGAATTTTTGGGGGAGGGGTCAGGGGAATGTTCGGGAGAATTTTCAAGATTTTTGTTTTTTTTTGGGGGGGGGGGGGGTCAGGATATCACCGAAAAATGCAGGTCATTTTCGGGAATTTTCTGGATTTTTTTTCATTTTTCAGTTGTTTTTTTTTTCAAAATTTCTGGGATTTTTTAATACGGTTTTTGATATTTTTATGTTATAAAATATATATTTTTTAATTTTGGTATTCAGTGTATTTTTATTTGATTTTATTTATTTTCCTACTTTATTTTTTATTTCTATTTATTCTCTTTATACATGTAATTTTGATAGATCCCATTCATTCATTTCTCTATCTACGTCTTCATATTTATTTACATTTTATTTTGACAATCATTTCAGTCGTTTAACGTATCTAATCAAATATCTTGTTTTAATTTTATTTTGTTTTTTGGGATTTTGTTTTAATATATAGGTTTTATTTTGTTCTGATTTTGATTCAATTTTATTTCATTTAATTTGGATATATATTTTATTCAGCGCAGTAATTTTATTTTATCAGGATAAAAGCAAAACACACAGAAAAACAAATATAAGAAATTATATCCCATCAAACCAAATGAGAACTTCTCCGCGCACATGAATAAGTCAGAATGAGTGAGTGAATAATGAGGTAGGTATGAATGAACGAGTGACTGAAGAGGAATGAAGGAGTGCATGCTCAGGAGTACTCATAGTTAGCCATAATCGTGTTTTCTTGCAGATAAAGTTCGGGGGGGGGGTGTAGTCATGGCGATTCGGGTCAAACTCCTCATGCTCATTCTGGGATGTCTCGGGGGGCAGGATGCACAGGGGGCAGAGCCACTGTGTCCAGGTTTGCACTCTGAGACAACGGTGGTAAAACAACAATTGCAAAGAGGCAACTATGACGGCAACACGGCATTGACGGGGACGTTGGCAACAGGGGCAAAGAAACAGACGGCAACAACGATGTTGACACCAACAACAAAAAAATAACAACAGTGATATGACAAAAAGGACATCATTGACAAAGAAGTTGACAGCAATGAATTTGACATCATTGACATCAACGATAAAGAACACCGATAATAAAAAGGCTATGACGACAACGACGTTGACAACAATTACAACAACCAAGACTAAAACAACACACAACAGCTTTGCCAACAACCAAAACAACTCTTACAACAACCACGTTGACAACAGCAACTTTGACATCAAAACAATAGACAAAAAGGATAAGACTGACGAGAAAAACGACGTTGAAAACCATAACGACGGCAAAGGCAAAAACAACAACAGCATGAAAAAAAGGATAACAACCATGTTGACAACAATGAAGCTGGCAACAGGAATTTTGACAACAGAAACAATGAAAATGACAAAATGGACAACAACCCCGTAGACAACAACTATTGTGACAATAACAACAATAACAACAATGACCAAAAAATGGTCAGCACCACCAACGACAATGGCAATGACGGAAACAATGATGACTTTGACAAAAACAACTACAGCAGCCACGACAATGAAACAAGAACAGCACCAACAACAGGTACAACCATGACAACGATGGCAACAAGGACCAATGGAGCTCTTCAAAAGTCCACAAGACAACAGGGGGTCCATGAGAACTTCAGAAGGGAAGGAACTCAAACTACAACAGGTTCTGTTTCAGGGGAACAACCTGACAGTCAGGCCTGTGGACCAATCAGCAACCAGGCAAGTTACCTGTCAATCAAACAATCAATTGGAGAGTCGGGCAGAAATTCGGCGGATAGAATGTTGCCACGGAGGACATTGGGGTCCAATTAGATGACTTTTTGGGGACTATTCTTGTTGCCATCGTTACCTGTAGACATCACCCAACCACCATTAGGAGACAACATCCCCCCCCCCAATGCAGATGATTCCAGATGTTCGATGAAAGCTACTGTTACTTCAAGCGAAGCGCCACTATCTAATAGATGGCCCCCGCTGGGTTTCTCCAAATGCTATCATCTGTTCCAGCAAGCGTTGGCTGTATGTTCCATATACGTCTTCTACTTCCGCCCCAGGGCCACGGCCCCCCAACAACAATACCTCCAGAGCTCCACCAGCGAGGTCCACCTCCGGGCCACCGCTGACCCCGTTCCGCTCGCTGGCACAATGGCCATCCCTTCCAATCGAAGGCATTAGGCTGCTCCGGCGGACAATGGCAAGCCTTCCTGCCCCTGAGACACTCTGAGGCCTCTCTTTTTCACCGAGGGGGGCGGAGTCAGCATCCAGATTGATTCCTGAGTGTGAAGGCATGCCAGGGTGGGAGAGGGGGAGTATTCGCTGGAGGTCGTCGACCACCATCTTTGTTTTTCTCTGTAGTTTTAGAAGAAGCGCGACGAGGGCAAGGTCACGCCCTCGGGGCCTGACGTATCTAGGCCGGATTCAGGCTTCAGCTTCCCCTGGAGGCTGCTCATTTAATCATGGGGGGTACGAGAGCTAAAACGCTTGTGGCGGGATGCGCTAGCATGCTAATGTGGGGCGACGTTTGACGTTCACTGCTCAAAGAAACAGAACAATTAACTGACTGTCACTACAGGTGGTTCCAGGTAGGAAACCCAGAAATATCGAACTAGGAGCCCGCCCTATGAGTAAAAGGTTTGCAGTGGACTCCCATAACTTGAAGTTGAAGTTTGGCTGAAACCATCTTCACGGGTGGGGGGGCGGAGCTTGGGCCTCACCATTGTTTGGACCGTATCATCTTGCTCATTGAAGAAACAATCCCCTAATGCTAGAGTACTTTTTGGACATTTCACTCCATAGGACGTCAAGCAGTCATTGTTTTTCCTTTCTGCCCCAAGGGTTGGAGACGGTTCGTTCCAAGGAGGCCAACAGGAAGAATTCAGATGATGTCTGGCACTTTGAATATCCGTTGTTGAATCTTTTCAGTCTCTTCAGCCTAATTATACTTTTTTGACCCCCCCCCCCATATCTGTAATAAATAGCTCCTCATCAAACATCAGAAGCTGACGAGCTCCAGGAGAAAGCGCTCCTGCAGGAGCAGATCAGATGATGTCTTGGCGAGGTGGAGCCATCACAGCATCACGGGTTGAATAAAAAACACCTTGCTGCTAAAAATAGCCACAGACATTTATTTATAGCGACGTCCTTGTTTACCAGACCAAATAAAGTTGTCACAAATGGCGACGGGTGGGTCTGGGTTCCCGGGAGAACCTGTAGGTTCTGGAAGACAGTCCATCGATGTCACTCTGGTTGTAGGCAAACAGGGGTGGAGCTTAACAGTGGAGACATCAGGCTACATTGGAGCTCTTAAGCTATGTCACGTTCCTGCGTGACTGACGGCATCACTTTAACATCTGCAGACAGGCGTGAACAGGAGGGGGCCAATCAGAAGGAGCTTTGGATCCTGCTCGCCGGGATAAGATAGGACAACTTCTAAAGGCGGAGAGAACTTCTTCTTCTTCTCCTCCACTGGACGTCACCTCGGCAGGAGGTCACTTCTTCAAAGTTAAAGAATGATGAAAGGATGAATGAATGACTTGTAATGTAATAGTCAGATAATTCTGGCAAACGCAGATAGTTTCAACTGGTTAATGGTTTCTGCTGAGTCAGTTGGCTGATGTATGCTAATTGTTTCTGCTGAGTCAGCTGACCAACATGGGCTAACGGTTCTTACTGAGTCGGTTGGCCAACATAACCTAATGGTTCTTGCTGTGTTGGTAAGCTAATATGAGCGAAATGATAGAAACAAATAGATTTGACAGTTGAAAGGAAACAGCTGGGGTTGAGCAGGTTAATGTTAGGCAGCCTTTCCTGTTGGGTCTGTTTGTGAATGTGAAGCCTTTTTTTGCTGATTCATGGCAAAAAAAAAATGTCACTTGTTTAACCTGCAGGCTTGACTCAACTGATTCGTCCAACTAAATGGATTCATCTGACTGAACTAATTGGCCCGACTAAACTGACTTGTCTAACTCAACAGTCTTCTGACTGAGCTGACTTGTCTGACTCAACCGAATCACCTGCCTCGACTTACTTGTCCAACTCGATTGATTCGTTTGACTGAGCCGACTCAATTGATTCACTCAACTTAACTGACTCGTCCAAATCAACTGATCCATCTGACTGAGCTGACTCAACTGATTCACCTGAATCAACTGATTCATCTAATTTCGACTGATTTGTATGACTAAGCTGACTTAACTGATACACCCAACTCAACTGATTCACCCAACCCGACTGACCCCTCTGACTCAACCGAGTCATCTGACTTGTCAAACCAACCAAATCCAAAGGCCGACCCACTCATGCGACTCAACTGACCCATGTGACTCGACCGACTCGCTCAACCCGTAAGATTGGACTGATTCCTCTGATTCATCAGACTCCGCCAACACTGACCGACTTGACCGCTCTGAATGATCCGACTCACACGACCTCCTGACTCGCCGACGCAGCGGCAGGACGTGATTCAGAGTAGAAATATTTATCCACCAGACACTGGGAGGGTCTCATTTATGCATCAGTGCCAGCGGCTCAATTACCTCCACGATTATACCAATTAACTCCCCCCCCCCCCCCCGCCCCTGCTCCCCCCATATGTAATTACAGCGCTTACGCTGCTGTGACCTCCACCGACTCTCACACAGCAGACATGGAGGGAGGAAAGGAAGAGGAAGAGCAGTAGTGTAGTAGAGTGTCTGATGCTGGATGGATGGATGGAGGGACATATGAGTTGTGGAAGGATGGTATGATGGAGGAATGGAAGTATGGCTGGATTAAGAGATGGATAGAGGTATGGATAATAGATGGATGGAGTCATGGATGGACTGAAAGAAGGATGGAAGTTTGGATGGATGATGAGATTCACAAGGGCCATGGATGGATGGATGACAAGAGTGACTAAAGAATGGTGGGACAGATGGTTGGATGGATGGATGGATGGATGGATGGATGGATGGACGGAGAACTGCCCAAGGGCCATGGACAGATAGATAGGTGGAGAAGAGGGATGGAAGGATGGAGGGAAAGATGGATGGATGGACTGATTGGGGATAGAAGTTGGAATGGATGACTGGATGGACAGATGGAGGGATATACAAAAGTCATGGATGGATGGAAAAGGGTGATGGTTGGATGAATGGGCTGATTGAGGGATTAAAGCATGGGTGGATTGACGGTTACATGACAAGTGAATTTACACATAATGTGTGTGTGTGTGTGTGTGTGTGTGTGTGTGTGTGTGTGTGTGTGTGTGACCAGTGTGTCACTTGGTGTCGCTGCTCCTCTGCCAGCCAATCAGCAGTAGTCAGCAGATTTGGGTGGATGGCTCTCCCTGGTGGACATACATGGAAACACCAGGTGGAACCAGACACCTTCTGGACCAGGAATGGTGTCGGAGGGCCAAACCGATGATAAGCTAAACTTATTTCTGCTCATTATTAATTATACCTCATTGTAAAACGGCAGTGAGATAAATGATATTGGTCTCCATGGGGTAATTCCTTTGTCACAGCAGTGTAACAGATATAATGTCCAAAATTAGAAAAAAAGTCAAATAAATATGAAAATGAATATAAATAGAGACATTAGAAGACAAAACATCCATGAATGAATAGACAGCAAGGAGAACAACAACAGCAACATCAGAGATAATTGTTTTTTTTTTTCTTCTTTTTTTTTATAATTTTTTTCTATCTTTTTTTTAATAATTTATCCCTATTAATCCCCATGAGGTAATTCCTCCTGTGCCATGTTACCCCCAAAAATCAGAATAATAAGATAAGATATATTTTATTGATCTCCATCAGGGAAAATTCTTTTGTCACGGCAGTGCAACAATGGCAGTATCAATAAATATGAGTATAAATATAAGTAAGAGAGACAATTAAAAGATAGCGAATGACTTACACAAATAAATAGACAGCAGACTGAACAAAAATAAGGATAAGAATAGACAACAGAATGAAAAAAAAAGAAAAAAAGGGTGAGAATAGACCAAAGAGAGAATAAACCAAAACGACAACCAGGATAAGAACAGAAACAGAGTGACAACAACGATAAAAGTAAACATGATACGAAAGGGGTTTTGATACAAAAGGATTGTAAAAAAAGAAGAAAAAATGAATAAACAATAAAAACAAAATCAATGTTCTCAGAGGGTCTAATGCACATGTGTCAAACTCGAGGCCCGCTAGCCAAATCTGGCTTGCCTTATCATTCTATGTGGCCCACAAGAACATCTTAAAAGATCCAAATGTCTTAAAATAAAGTCAAATGTGTACATTGACCATAAACTACATTTCCCACAATTTATGCCGATCAGCTAACCCGTGAAGTGACGGCGTCCTGCCATTAGATTGCAGTGTATCCACATTAATGCCATTTTCAACAAGTGAAATCGAGAAATACAGATGAAAAAAGTTGATGCAGGTGGAAGACTGTTTCAAGAAAAATGGGAATACATATGTAACATTTTGGATTTTAATGAATAGTAAATTCAGAGTTATTTTACATAAGGGAATAGTTACATTTATTTTACATTACATTTGGTTACATTGAGTTACATTTATACTGTTACCGTTTCATGCAACCTTTGAGGGCAACCATTATGCTGATGTGGCCCTTGGTGAAAATGAGTTTGACACCTCTGGTCTAACGTGTTGACCCTCTAAGACGGTGTTAGGCAGTATGCTAAAGATATGAAATGGATCAAATTTATGCAAAAAGCAAAAAGTGCTTTTTATCAGTGTTATATGATAGCCTATTACTGCTGCAGAGTCTAACAAACACTCCTTAGTAAACTGTCCGTCCCAAAACAGCTTTCTTTTTCTGGCGCTGTTGTGGGATACGGCTGCATTTCTTGGTGTGCAAAGCTTTCTAAAAATACCCTTGTTGGTTTTGCGGTTTTGCTAGCAAAATATCTGACGACCTTCATCAGACGAGTCTCGCGTCTTCCTCCATGTTTGGTCATGTAATGACGATTCAAATTGTCATGCTTATACACCACTTTACCTTTGCCTTCTGTGAATAAATATGTAGCGGTACATGTCTTATTGAAGACACAGCATTTGGCATGAATTTATTTTTTTTGGTGTGAGTTGATGCACCTCAGTTCACGCACCCATGTTGTAGATGTGCAACACACTTGTATAACATTAATGGAATAAATGTTTTTTTTTGGTTCATGTTTGATTGACCTCACGTGGGCCGGGCAGGGAATCCCAAGGGCCACCAGATCTGTTCTAGATCTTGGATGGAACCAGACACCTTCCGAACGGGTGTCAAATTTGAATCCATGAGGGCCAAAGTTCAAAAATGGGTCCAAGTCACAGGCCGGACTAGTTATTTGATTTTATCGATAACTTGTTGTAATAATGTTATTGCAGGTATTGAACCTGGAACTAGCTAAGCCTACAGGCGATTGTCTCCAAAACAACATTAGTCATGAGATAAATTAGATTTAAGAAAGTAAAAAAAAAAGTCTTCTGCATTAATATTTTGCCCTATCTGCATTTTTCCCAGAGCTCTGAGATGCTCCCTAGTCTGAGCCAGATCGGCGCCCCATGATGGTATGCTTTCCACCGGAAGTGTAAAACTGCTTTTTTGGCCCTTCAAAAATGGTAAATGGGCACTGAGTATGCCACGTTTGTCCTTTTTCTTACACCGTCTGCATCTCCCACAGGCCTAACTTGGTTTTGAAAGCCTGCAGGGTCGCATATGTGTCGAGGTGACTTGGCCCATCCCTGAGGCTACGGCTGGACAATGAAGGAGGCTCGTGACGTCGCACAGAAACACAAAAAACTTTGTCTTGGAGTGCCAGTGTGTCTCCGTGAACTCACAGATCTCCTTGCCTGACTCCAAATGTCCTTTCCTGGGCATACTCGCGCACTTCTGTGCGATAGTACTGTATTCTGAGCTGAACTCCTCCAGAAAAGACCGGGGACGTTGTCATCGTGCACCTTCTCCCGGATCCGTCCAACCAATCCGCTGTTGTGACGGCACATCGCAGGTGTTGCATTGTGCCGTGACTGCCGTGACAAAGGCGACATTTTGGCTGCGGTTTACGTTTTCTGGGCCCTCATCATGCCTTGTTTGACAAATCTCCCTTGGCAAAGGGCCCGGTAGATAATGTGACCCCCTCCAGCAACAGTAAAACTGGCCTCCATAATAGCATCGCTCTGTGATTTGGCTTTTGTGAACAGCTCGTCCTGAGGCTCAACTCCTTCTAGACTCTTGTTTCGTGTCCAGGTGCTTGTATCTGTTGCGGTGCTTCATTTCAGTGTCTGGTTACGTTGTATGCACCCGAAACCGGCAAGCTCTGCACAGAAACACACCGCTTCGCCCATTGCGTCCGCGAACACACACTCGGCCTCCTGCCCGTTTTGAAAACTCCTGTTTTCCGAGTCCAACCTTTTCCTTTAGCTAATTTCTGAGGGAGGGCGATGGTTGAAAGTTCTCGCAGGAGGTGAGTAGTTCCCTAAGGCACAAGAGAGGCATGGCCAACACACTGATAGTGCAATGTGGGGCATGTAGTCTTATGGTGGTGCGTTCGATACGGCGCTGGGCCAGGTCTTATAGTACTTACAGGATTATTGTGTTCTTGTTCCTAGAAGGAACCAGTCACCATCTAGTTCCCAAATGGAACCAGTCATCGTCTGGATCCCAGGTGGTATTAGATACCTTCTAGATTCCAGGCGGAACCAGTCACCTTCTGGATCCCAGATGTTAATGTAGTGGTTTTAGAGCCTTCCAGATTCTAGAAGGTTCTAAAAGCAGTCAGTTTCACTGGAAAACTGTGTAGTCATGGCTTCTAATCCCCCGTCACCAGGAGGAACCTGAGCAGATCTGACCTTCTGACCTCTACACACATGAATACATGGATAATCTGTGAACTTTAAACTCCACATAATCTGCATTATTATGGATCCTCTTCTTCTCCTCTCTCTGTGATATCTGAAAACAGTACTTGGTGACTGAAAGAGTGAATGGTTGTACATCTCTATATGCAGCCCTGTGATTGGTCTAGGGTGAACCTGGCTCTCGTCCAATCTCACCTAGGATAGGCTGCAGCAGCATTGTGATGCTGTGTGCAGGATGGGCAGTGTGGATGATGAATGAATGAATTTTAAAAACAACCCAAAGTAAAAAGAAATAGCTCATTTTGAAAAAAAATTAACAGAGACCCGGCAGCTACCACTTAAAGCCACTAGATGGCGGCACTTCCCTGTCAGTGACACTGGTTGCTTCTCCTTTTATTTTCTTGTGAAAGAAAAGAAAGTGATTTCATTTAATTTCGTTTGAATTTATTTTATATTATTTGACTTTATTTTGTTTTATTTTATTTCATCTTATCTTGTTTAATTTAATTTAATTCAGAATTTATTTTATATTATTTGCCTTTTTTTATTTTATTTTATTTTGTTTTATTTTATTTTATGTGCCCCTTTTCCATTTGACCTTCCAGTGATGTTCAGCAAACTCTCCTGGTATCTCAGTCGATTCCCTCTCAATAATCAATAATGCCAGCAGGGACGGCTGAGATGTCTGACTTTCCCATGTTGTCCCCGAACGCAGCATGGAGGAGACCGTGCGGACGCTGCTCCAGAACCAGGACTCACTGGAGGGACCCAAAGTGGACCCGCTGGACCTGATGAAGGCCTACAAGGTACTGGCCGCTCCTCCGGCTCGTAGGGGTCGACCGCCTGACCTCTGACCTCTGACCCCTGACAGGACAAACTCTTGGAGGAGATGTGGAAGCAGCAGGACAGTCTCGACAGTCCGGCTGCTGCTCCGGTTGGAGGGGCGGCCTCGGGGGCGTCGGGGGGACCGGAGGAGGACGACTGCAACAGCAACCCCCTGCTGGAGAGGCTCCGGGCCCTGGAGGTAAAACATCAGGGCTGAGGTTCTCGGCCTTCCTCCTCCTCATCGTTTGGAAATAAAAGTTTCTGTCAGTTTGAAGTCACCAAACATGACATGAGATGTTCGGAAATGGACATTCCCGCCGGTAAACAGCTGTGCTCTGGGCTCACAGGCGGAGAACTCGGCGCTGTCACTGGAGAACGACAACCAGAGGAAGCAGTACGAGCGCTGCCTGGATGAGGTGAGAGGCCACAGCGCCACCTAGTGGCCGGGAGGCTGCAGGCTGGAGGAGAATGAAAGAACAGAAAGCGATGAAAAGTCACCCCAAAAATCAGATAAAATAGCGGAGGTCGTTTGGAGTCCAGCCGGTTGCTAGGCGACCCGACTCTCAGGCATTCCCTGTCGCCGGTTACCATGCCAACTGATTCCCAACGGGAGCTTTCTGGGGAGCCTGTCAAAGTGGCCGGCACCTGTATTCGAGTACTAGTATTTACAGTAATCTAAATTATTTGCGGTCCATTAGAGTATTTACGATAATTAGAGTATTTATAGTAATTTAGAGTATTTACAATCATTAAGAGTGTCTATTGGTAATTTGGAGTATTTGTGTTAATTGAAGCAGTAATTTTGAGTATTTACGATCATTTAGAATATTTACTTTTGTTTGTGCGTGTTCGTACACCGTCTTTGAGTGTCAAGAAAGCATTAGTAACATTAGTTATTATTGCTGTAATCATTGTTATTGTTATTATTATTTTGGTGTCGTTGTTCTCCTTGTTATTGTTATCATCATTATTGTTGTTATTGTTAGTATTGTCCTCATTAGGGTAATTAAGCACATTCATAGTAATTGAGAGTAATTACAGTCATTTAAACTGACCGGGCACGGTTAAGACGTTTTTAAAAGAATAGAAAAAATAGTTCTGAACAACATTTGATATTATATAATTATATCAATCCTTTTATCTGTCAGCAAGCCCCCCCAATCATTCATACACTCACTCTAACATGGTGATGAAACATGAGGCAACACACACACACACACACATGCGCACACTCTCACACACACACACACTGACGTCCTCCCTCTGCCCCCAGGTTGCGAACCAGGTGGTTCAGGCTCTGCTCACTCAGAAGGTCAGTCCCCTTTTTCTCTTATATATCGATCAATTGATTCATTAGAGATAAATGACATCAGAAATTAAACCTCTAACTTTGTCCCTGCAATGTTTATTCATAAATATCATTTATCATGTCGGTATTGAAGAATGACAACATCCAATTTCCTTTTTCTTTTTTATCCTCTCCTGAATCCTGCGCTCCTTGGCCGGTCTTGTCAAGCCATTTATCTTGGTGATTTCAGGAAGTTATTCCAGATTTGAGGTCTTTTCTGGAGCTTCTGGAGGGAATTTAGTTGAGTGACAATGTAGACCCCTGTGGAACTCTGCAGAACCCTGTGGAACCTTGCAGATCCCCGTGGGATCCTGCAGAACCCTGCAGGGCTCTGTGGAACCTTGTGGAACCCTTGACAAGATGTCTTCTGTGTCCCAGGACCTGAAGGACGAGTGTGTGAAGCTCAGGACTCGGGTTTTCGACCTGGAGCAGCAGAACAGGATCCTCAGCGTTCTGTTCCAGCAACGGGTCAAGATGACTGGACTGACTGGACAGGTGACACACACACACACACACACTCACACACACACATACTCACACTCACACACACTCACACTCACACACATCAACTGACAGGTGTACAGTATGTATGTCACAGGTTGCAAGCACACACTTCTCAATTGGGTCACACACACACAGGGTGACACATATACATGCACACCACAGACACACACATGCACACACACACACAGACATAAACACACCCTTCACAAACAGGTTGACACACATACACGTGCAAACACACGCAGAAATACACATGCACCACAAACACAGACAAAACACACCCTTTACAAACAGGGTGAAACACACACACACATCCACAGAGGTTGACACATACACATGAACAGGTTGACACACAAATGCGTGCGCACACACACACACACACACACACACACACACACACACACACACAGAGGATCAGGCTGATGCAGCTTCGGTCCAACCAAAGGCTCAACAAGTGTCCGAGTGTTGCTGTTCCTGATTGGCCGGGATCAAGTTACGGCTTGTGTTCTACCGGTAGAAGATCGTGATGGAGCTCTGGATCGGTGCTGGTCCAGAGGGCGTGTTGCCGTCCTCATCTTCCCTGGGAAGCTGCATCCAGGGGTCCTGGAGAGGAGTGTCCATCAGATGGTTGAACCTTCAGGAGTGTAGTCTTGAAGGGGCGGTGGCAGTTCGCCCAACCGGTCTACACATGTTTTGTGGACTTGGAGATGCTACTGGAGCATCATGTGGGGTTTTCAGGTGTTTGGGGTACTGGACCATGACTCGGGCCACGATTGGTGCCAGATCTTCAGGTTCCTGGACTCAGCCTGGGCTGTCATTTGTCACGAGTCTTCTCACAACTATTCCGGGATCCGGTTTGGTGGCCTCAGGATTGGATATCTGCATCTTCTCAGCGGACGTGGTCCTGTTTGCCTAATCAGACGGTGATCTCCAGCTCTCACTGGAACAGTTTGCAGCTGAGATGAGAACGGGCACCTCCAGATCCGAGGCCCTCTCAGGGTGGAGGATGAGGATGACCCTATGAGAAGAATGGCGTGGTGATGAAGGCTCTACAGCGGCGGATCAACACTCCCACCCTTACCTCCGGCCAGGAACTGTGGCTGCCGACCCAAGGAACCCCCTCAGGGATACCAGAGGCCCGATTGAGATTCCGCCTCAGGGTCTCCAGGCTCTCCCTTTGGGATGGGCTGAGGAGCTCGGCCATCCATGAGGGGCGCAGGTAGAGGAGGATCTTCTCAAGAAGCCTCCTGGTGAGGCAAGGGGCAGGTCGTGATGGTCCTCAACGCCAGCGTTCCCCGCTTTGCCGCAGACACTCCACAAGCCGAGGCTCTTCGCGGTCCTGGCGGAGGAACGGCTGCTCGGCGGGTTCTGCTTCAAGCAGAACGCCCGACTCATCATCCCTGTCTGTTTTCTTCTCTCTCGCATACCCGGCTAACTTATTTTCAAATATTTTTTCAGAAGAATTTCTCCCATGGAGATGAAAGCCAGCGGCGGCTTCTGTGGATGCCGCCGTGACGCCTCTGATCCCTGTGATGTGTTCTGAGACAGCGGACCACAGATTGCAGTCTTGATGCCGCCGCCACAAAACGGCGAGCGGGAGGCAACACGCAGAGATCCTCCAGCACGATTTTCTTTATTTCTCTCCAACGGTTGACAGGATACTGAAATGGAGAGTTGCTTCTTCTGCATGAAAGATGAAGCGAATCGCATCTTTTCCTTTTTTGGCGCGAGGATGTTTCAGAACATCCGGCTGATGATGCATTTAATGATGCGTCTAAGCATCCAGCTGAAGGGAGGTTGTTGATGTCGACTTCTTCTAACATGGTGTAAGGTGCTACATAGCTTCTACTGTCTGTCAACCAATGGGAGTGTCCGAAAGACGGCTCGGCGGCCCCTTGTGGAGTCTCGTCTGCCTTGTTATGGCGGCGAGTTGCATGTTCTCAAGGCCGTTCTCGGTTCGTCCAGATCAAACAATGTCTTTGTGGACATTGTGACCAACTACAAGTATCTGGGGGTGGTCACTGACAACAAATTGGACTGGGGAAAGAACACTAGCGCCCTGAGCAAGAAGGTCCAGAGCCGCCGCTATCTGCTGAGGTGACTGAGGTCCTTTAACATCTGCAGGACCACTCTTAAAATGTTCTACAAGTCTGTGGTAGCCAGTGCTATCTTCTATGCTGTGGTGTGCCATGGACGCAGGGTAAGGATAGTGGAATCCCAATAAACTGGACAGAGGCAAGGCCAGCGACGCTGTGGGAGTGAAGCTGGACCTTCTGACGGTGGTGTCAGATTGGAGAATGCTTCACAAGGTGAAGGTCATCCCGGACACTGTCACCAACCCACTCCGTAACATGCTGGTCAGGTACAGGAGTGCTTTCAACTCCAGACGATAACACCACCGAGTGCCATAGGAAATCATTCTTTCCAACGGTGGTGGAGTCATCATGTGCAATAATTCTCCATATGTGCAATAGTTCCATTGTCTTCTGTGCAATTACCATTTCCTGTGCAATAACCCTGATAACCCACGTTTTTGCCTGGTTAGCTTATTGGAGTTAGCGTGTTTCGTCTGAATTCCTTGAAAGTCTCCAGCCATATCAGTAAGACACAGTTGTTTTGTATTTCAGTGAAAAAAAAAAATCCATTCGTCCTGAAAGCGACGGCCCTCGCTGTCACCTTTCCTTTTTTTTTAGCTACATCTTCTGGTGAAATATATATAACCGCTTTTTGTACACTGTGTTATACTGTGGTCAACAGTGCTGGCCTACGCAGCTTATTGATTTTTATTACAGAGTGAAAATTTGAACATGGGCCGTATTTGGCCAGTGGACTGAACTTGTTCATCCCGGACTCTGTGCTCCTGATCCTTTAAAGTAGTAGTTTTCAGTAGGGGTGGTGGTCTGGAACTCGCCCCTTACTTGAAACCTCGGGGTTTCGGTCGGATTCTATCGCCGCTGTCAAATCTCGGGCCGGCTGGACACGCCGGCAGTAATTACTTCCCAGAATTAATCCACGCCTGCGAGGTCAAACGCGGGCTTTCCCATGGCACTCGTGAAATAAAGGACCTGTCAAATAAGGGGTGAGCATCGGCCGACGGCGCCAGAGAGCGGCGGCCCCTGGCTCCCCGACGCAATTATTTCCCATTTCACGTTAATTATCGGCGACAGATGACTCTGATGACTTTGAGGAAGGGGCTGGTCACCCAGGTTCTCCGGGACGGTCGATTGTCGATGGGGCAAATCCTGCCTACTCAAAAGGGAAGCCTAAAGAAGTAGAGTCCAAGACGGCGGGGTGCTGCAGCCTATCCCGGCTGTGATTGAACAAAGGGTGGGGTTTTCCCTGGACCAATCACACGTCTGGACAATTCGCGCTCTCCAGTGAAGCTCCTGCATGTTTTGGGACTTTAGGAGGAACCCGTTGGACCCGCAGTAACCCGAGCAAACATGGAGAATATTAAATCGATCAAATGGGAGGATTGAAAGGCAAAAACCGAAACAATCCGCGGGGTTTTTAACCGAACAGAAGGTCCTGGGCGCGTCCTGGCTCAGGTTCCCGTGAACCCGATCCAGGATCTGGTTATAATGAGGTGTTAGAGGGCCAGTTGGTGGGCTGATGGTGGTGCAGAAGCATGAAGGCGCTGTTTTGGAGTCATTGAACATGCAGGAAGTGTCATTTCCCAGCTCCCAGAGGGACAGCGACGGTCCCTTTGGCGTCTTCATGAGCCCACTGCATTAGGCGGGGAACGCCGCGTGCCAGAACGTCCTTTATCCCTCGCTATCCTTCCAAACTGATCCATCAGGAGGTCCCGCCGCTGCCTGTCCTCTCCTACTGCAACCACCAGGAGGTTACTTTGGAAAAGAAAAACCACATTAGCAAACAAAACACAAGTTCCCGTAAACCCCCTGCCGGAAGGAGCCATATCGTGGAGGAGCAGGAGGAGGCGCAACATGGAGGTTGATTTAGATTCCGTGTAGGCTGGCGGTGGCGAAAGGAGCAGTTTCCATGAAATATGGATGAAGAGCAGGCGCTGAGAGGCGATGCCACGGCCTCGTCACGCCACATCAGCGTTATCTCCCAGAAGACGGAGTATCTGAAAGGCTGTCGGAGCAGGAAACGAGAAGCCCGACCATCAGTTATCCCGGAGCCAGGCCTAAACCCTGCTCTGTCAATTCATTATGTCAATTATGTGTTCATTACAGAGCTGCCTGTGCTTATTACATTGTAATAACTCCATTACAATGTAGTAAGCATGCAATAAGCACATTTGAAAGGTTTTGCCTGACTCAATCTCCCGTCTGTTCCCCAGGAGGTCCAGAGGAACGGGAAAGCCGGCATCCCTGCAGGACGGTGGCCCAGCTTGCTGAGCCTCACCTGCCCTCGCAGCAGCGGCAGTGGCAGCAGCAGCAGCGAATTGTCACTGTCCAGCGCCGGCAGCGAGTACTCGAGCGGCTCCCACACCTGGGCAGAGGGGCGCGGCGTGTCCAAGCAGGTGGGTCTATTCGTCCACTCGAGTGCTCGCTTTTTAGCTTGTTAGCATAGCCTCAGCTTTCCTGTTTTCGGTGCCTTAAGCGGCCTTTCGGTACAGGAGCATGCTTCGGTACGGGAGACTGTCTTTACACTCCTGCGAACCTCTTTTTCAGGGAGTCACGGGCCGAGACAAGAGGATGAGCACGGGCTCGGTGTCGAGCAATCACTCGGCTCCGGCCGAGCAGACGGACCTGGGATGGAAGGAAGGCCACATTCTCAAAGGCCTGAAGCGTCTACAGATGAGCAGCTCCAAGGACGCTTCCTCGGTGGCAGCGGTGTCCCACTGCAAAGACTGTATGACCTCCAACGAGGGCATCTACTCACTCGGGGTCAAATTCGGCCAGCAGGGAAGCCCAGGGAAACAGGTGACACCCGCTAACAAGCCTTTTAAGGGCGAAGGGAAGGTCTCCGGCCTGGAATCTGACAACCAGGGCAAGGATTCGCCTGAGTTGCAAAGTAAGGATTCGGATGAGAAGCCAGCCAGGGAGCTCCTTTGTTTGGACAAACTGGATGTCCCAGAGACAGACAATGGTCCAGAGTTCCCCGCAGGCTCTGAGGGGAACTCTGGCCTCTTCCCCTCGCCTGTCACAGACAACTTTTCATTTCTGGAGGCTCCGTCAGTAAATCCTGGTGTGAGTCCAACGGACAGCTTAACCAATGTGAAAGAGCAAAGCCAAGGCTCCCTGGAGAAGCAGCCGCCCCCTGCTCTGGTGCTGAGCGACAGAAATAACAACCAGGAAAGATCCACCGACCGTAAATCCAGACTAGATCAACTGAAAACGCATCAGGGCAGGTTCGCTGGAGACACGAACACAGCCGCTCAGCACACAGCGACCCGGGCGCTGAGCTTCATGAGCGAAGCCCGGCAACGCAGCTCCTCCGCAGAGGTCCCCCACTGCAGGGACCAGGCGATCTCGCAGTCGCCACAGAGGAAACCGAAGCCTCAGCCCTGCGACTCGGCGAGGAAGGCTTTTATCCTGCGGAGCAAGAGTGCCGACGGCGGGCCGGAGCAGCACAAGCACGTTCACTCGCCTCTTCACCAAAAACTGATCAAAAGCCACAGGTCTAAAGGATCCGGACCCCCGGGGCCCAGTGTTTCCAACAAAAGGACCAGTCACGGTAAAATCCATGACTCGAGCAATTCAGACAAAAGCGAGGACCTCACCACCACAAGCGGGAAATCTGTCGAGCGTCTGCCACAGCGCTCTCCTCTGGCTTCCCCTGTGAAGCAGCCGAAGGTAGCGAAGCCTCCGGGAGCTGCAGATTGCCCCAAGAGCCCGACCAAGTCCCCCTTGCACATCGCTCGACTGAAATCAGGCAATGATTCTGTGGAAGAGGGTATATATGACAACCTGCCTTGTTCTCCAAGGAAACAGCGCCGCCAGGACCAGCACTGTGACTCGTCCCCTTCGGAGATGGGCTCCCCGACCCCGCCACCTCGCCCGGGCAGAACAACATCCCTCCTCTTGAGGTCCGGATCTGACTCCCTACCCAAACCTCAGAAGTTTACGGGTCAGACTGTAAGCTCCGCCCCTGGAAAGACAACAGCCAGCACAGCTAGGCCTCCGCAGACCCAGGTAGCTCCCGGTATGCAGTCGAACCCTGCGAATGACGGCCCGCACGTCGCCCCGCCGACGGACTTTGAAGGTGTCAAGCCAATCAAAGATACCAAAGTCTACAGCGCCCACTCTTCGAGGTTGCCCCCCGTACAAGGACAAGAAACATACGCCTCTGAGTCGGTCCGGTTCTCCATGGACAGAAGCGTCACGTGCTATAATGGAAACGGTGCTTCCTCTATGTTGCCAAATCAGAACATTTTGCAAAGGTCTCAGCAGAGCATCAGTGAGCCGAAACTCACAGAAGTCCTACCTCAAGCGTACTCCAATGTCTACTACCAGGGCGTCGCAAATAATCCCCCGAGTTCTGGCTCGAGGGCTTTCAAACGGGCTCTTCCGGTCAACGCTAGATCTCACGAAGCCATTGCCGGAAACGAAACCAACACCTTCTTGGTGTTTGGAAAACAGAACAAAGATGACAATCTCAAAGGGATCCAGACCTTCCAGACATTCGTTTGCGAACCGCAGTTGATCCCGGAGTGCGGCACTCACGACCGGGGTCGGAGGAAGGTCGAGACCCGCTGTAACTCCCTGGATTCGGATCCCAACGGTCACCCCTCGGACAGTGGCGTGATGTTGGACTGGGGGTTTGACGAGGAAGGCTGGCTGTTCAAACGCTCCGTGTCCGTGTCCACCAGACCCCCCCTCAAGCCAGTAATGGGTATGAACGGGGCCAAGGCTCGCAGCCAGAGCTTCGGCGCTCGCTACATGGACAGGCCGAGCTTCAACAGATCCGGAAAGGTGCGTACCCAAATCAAAACGCACTCGGGGAGCTCGCTGAACTCTCTCGGCGACGTTCTCCCTGGGACCATGAGCTGCTCCAGCAGCTACCACTGTCCCATGAATCGATCCCTCTTGAACAACTTCTTAATCGAGGAGGGCCTGGCGGTACCCTCACACCTGGGCTCGTCCAGCGAAAGGCTCCAAAGCCTGAAACAGCAGCGGGAGCAGGCCCGACGCCTTCAGATCGAGCAACAGTTCTCCAGCGCCTTCGGTGAGCCGGTTTCCGAAGAACCAGAGAGGCAGAGCACGATAACGACAATCGAGGAGAAGGTGATGCTCGGCATCGAAGAGAACCTGCACAAGTCCCAGGAGCAGGAGAGGAGCAGCGAGGTCAAGCAAAAATCGAGCTCGACTTTGGCCAACTGGTTCGGTTTTCGCAGGAGCAAGCTTCCCGCTCCCAGCGGCAAGAAGACGGATGCTACCAGGGTCAAAGAGGACAAGAGGGAGCAGAAGATTACGTCGCTGCTGGGAGTGAAGCAGACGAAGTCAGACAAGAAGAGAGACCGAAGGAAAAGTGACGGGAAAGACTGGTGAGCTGTTCCAACACTGAAGCTAACAACCGGGCAGCGCAGTGGTTAGTACCTCCTCCTCACAGATTCCCAGAGGACCGTTCTATGTGGAGTCTCCATGTTCTGCCAGTGTCTGCATAGGGTTCCTCCAAACAGTCCAAACATGTGGAAGAGGTTCACTGGAGTCCCTGAACTGAATTGTTCGCGAGAGTGTGAAAAGTCATATGCCTCTCTATGATGTTTGAATGAGAGGGTGAGGAGTTGTATGCCTCCATGTTGCCCTGTGATCCGCCGGGTGAACCAGGCCTCTCGTTCAATGACAGCTGGGAGAGGCTCCAGTCCCTTGTGATAAGCTGCATAGAAAATGAATAAATGATAAATAACTAGATACTTTAAATTCTGGTAATGACTGGATGCCTGATCTAACAACTATAATTCACTCCTGTCTTTTGGAGGAACTGTGTTTGATCTCCCTCGCTAGTTATTTTCAGACTTGTGTACTGATGTTATGAAGTTCCCTGACAACCAATCACGGACGCCGCGCCAATCGCACGCCTGCACGCCACTCTTTGGTTTACTCCAAACGCCATCTGAGGATGAAACCACGGCGCGGAGTTAATTTCCTCGCCGTAACGACTCGGTCATCGGAATCAAAGCAGAAAGGGATCAGAGCCTCGAAGAACTTCACTGTCTGACAAAAAGAAAAGACAGCTCAGCGCTTGAAGTTAACTGAAATAAAGTTCAAGTATGTTCTCCCAAGTATTATAGTAGCGTTAAAGTATACTTATCCTGCTCTTACTTTTAGTACCGTAAACCATACATTGCCGTTGCCGTGGTACTGAGATGTACAGCTATAAATCTACGCTGTCCTGTTACCACAGACCTGTCCGGATCTGTACCCTGGATGAAATTCATCCATACGTTCATTCATTATTTACACCGCCTGTCCTACACCCATCACAGCTGTGATTGGCCGTGAGGTGGGTTCACCCTGGACCAATCGCAGGGCTGCATCTGGAGACATACAACTATTCACCCTCTCATTTGCATGTGAATGTTGGGTCTCCAGTGAATCTCCTGCAGGAGTTTGCACAGTAGGAGGAACCTGGAAGAACATGGAAACTCCACACAGGAGGAATTCAACCGGAGGCCTCCCTCTGTTTGAAATAACAGTACCGTATTTCGTGAAGTACATCTTATTGAAAGTACAGCCAGAGCACTTTGAGTTTTTCTTGTCAGTCAGAAGAGATAAGCTTGGTGAAGTTTATCTCCAGCTCATGAAGAGCAAACCAAAGTCCTCCTCCAATTAACTGATAGGAGGCAGGCATCTTGAAAGGACGCCGTTGCTTTAGACATGGCTGGCGGGGGTCGGAGGAGGTACAGACTCATTTTTGGGACAAATTGGCAGTCGCTAACCAAACGCTGTGTTTCAGTTCGGCTGGGCGGAGGGAGTCTCACGACGCGGTGCGGAGCTGCATCTCCATGCCCTGCCCCGGGATGTCCCTCAACGAGGTCCAAGGGCGGGCGGACATTATCGGCGACACGCAGGTAACCGATTTCAACAGCGTCAGAGATAGCGGTACTTTTACCACCCCAAGTGCAGAGGTGACGTAGTTTGTTCTCCAGCGACAACTTAAATGTCACATGAAGAACTCTTTTGACCCAATGGGAGTTACAGATGGACCAAGTGCCGGATGCGTCCTTGCTGACACATTTTGCTAACCCCAACTGGGTTCTCCCAGAAAAAGGTTCTTGGTTCCGGTGAGCAGGCAGTGAAGGACCAATCAGGCGCAGACAGGAAGTCACATGCTGACCCGGTTCTGATTCAAAATCCCGGGAAAACAGTTTGTTCTTCAAGGGACAGGGACCTGAGGTAACCTGCATCTTCTATTCCCAGCAGATGACAAACCGGAGAGCCGACGGTGAGAACGGAAGCGCCGCCAGGAGCCCCCAGGATGCTGTGATAGGTACGACCCTCCCCTCACCGCACGGTTGTTACGGTAACCATCCTGAATCCTTTCTGTACTGGTACATGACTGAGCTGGACGTTAGCATAGCATAACAAGCCTGACCTCTGCTTGCCGTTTCACAGTGTGCAGGGAGAAATGAAGACCAAATATAACAAACCTCTGTAAGTCCATGAACACCGTAGAAAAGCTGAAGCTAAAGCCGATCGCTTGTTGAACGTGCAGAACGCCGAACGTCGCCCACCTGTGCTTTAATTCATCTGTTGGTTCTCCTCCATGTCGATGTTCCTTGTTCTGCCTGTGTCTTGTTCTGCGTGGCAACAGACGGAGACGTACCGTGGTTGGTTCTCCAGTGGAGTTGGGCCTTTAACTCTTTCCCCGCCAAAGACAAACGGGTTCTTTGCCCGTGGTAGCGTATCAGGCTAAACTAAGCTAGACCAGGAAGGGACCGTGGAAATAAGAGCCAGTGGTTGCTTTGGTGGACAGTAATAAATCCCGTCCCCTGACCCTGGAGATTCCCAATCAGGGATCTTATTTCTATTTCATGGCCACAAAAAAAGTTTGGACATAAGTAGAAGCAGCTATTGGAACCAAAACCTTGTGTCTCCAGGCAGCCCAAGGGTTGCGTTGGACAACTGAGTGGACACCGAACATCTCCAATGTCCCGCTTAAGCCTGAGGTCCTGAGCTGGGGACACACGACACGACTGTTACTATGGTTATAGATGTGGATCAGATCTGGGGTTCGCACTGATCCACTGGGGATCAGACAAACTACATGATTGGTCACATCGAGTGAAGACACCTCACGAGAGCCACACTTAAGAGCGTAAACAAACATTACATGACATTACATTACAGTCATTTGGCGGACACTTTTCTCCAAAGCGACTTACAAAAAGTGCAGTTCAGTCACCCAAGATCCGAAGTACCAGTAGTCAGAAGTCAGAAGTGACCACTCTACCAAATAGCCATCTCAGAACCATATGCATACACACATTCATGTCTTGTTTTTTTTTTTGTTTTGTTATTTTTTTGCTGGAGGGGGGGTTATCGCTAAGTGCGATTAGTGTGGTAGTGCTTGGTGAAGACAAACATGACAAACTTTTTTTTTTTTTTTTCCGAAAAACATGGCAGTCACTATTGTTAGCGAAGCTATCTTTGCTTTCTCCATTAATATAGTCCCGCCAGGCTTTGTAGACCCTATCCATCGTTCACCATCATCATTTTGAAAATCCTGACACTTCCCGTTGTCTTCTGACACTACTTCCTGCGTCCCGCCTCCTCTTTTTGATTGGCTGTTGGTTCGGTAAGCAGTACAAACAGACAGATTTCTGTGCCGATTGGTCAAGCCCACTGTCCCCAACTAGTAAAGCCAACTGTCTTTAACTAGCTATGCCCACTGCCCCACCTAGTAACGTCCAGTTGCCAGATAGCCACACCTACTGTCCCCAACTAGCCACTCCCAGTGTTTCCTCATCCTGGGCGAAATGAGGCCAGTTCATTTGTCGTGTGTCTCCAGCCTTGAGCCCATAGATGGCGACACCCTCGGGAGAACTTCATCTCCTGAGGGCAGATGTTTGGTAGAGTGAAGGTAGCAGGTAGCGTTGCTATCTGCCATCTTTTTTTTTCCCCCAGGAAAGCCACTGGCGGGGAAAGGGTTTGATGGCATTGATGTTGTGTGAGCTCGGCCAATCATTTTCAGTGATCCATGCAACTAACACTTGCATGTGCAGGCTCATCCCAACATAGAGCAGTGGAGCGGGGTGTTGCCATGGTGATGAACACAATCCGCACTGATATATTGATACGCCAACAAAGGATTGATAAGTTACCGAATTGCACCGCTTAAAAAAAGATATTAAAATGTTGGAGTTAGTATCAGGATAAGCAATAGCCGAGAAATTCAGTATGTTCTTTTATTTTTTACATTTTTTTTAAATCAAGAAAGTTAGCATTAGCCTGAGTGTTAGCCTTGTTAGCCAGTTTGTTCTTTAAATGTTTTAATTTTAGAAAACAGCGTTAGCATTAGCCTCAACATTCAGTGTGTTTATTTATTAATTTTTAATTGAAAAATAGCATTACCAGCCTAGAAATATAAAATTCATCATTCATCCCTTTGAGATCTTCATGTTGTTTGTGGCGACATGCATTTATTTTCCTGAAAAAATAACAGGAGGACAATTCCTTTTCCGCATCCGTCCGACGTTCACCCAACATCTTCACCTCGGCGTGAAGAACTTGTTCCTAACTCCTCCAGCCGGTCTCGGGTTTCGCGTATGTGGGGTTGTCGCTGGGGGTTGTCGTCGGGGTTGGGATCTAATTATGGGGTGTAATTAGATATTGGGCGGCCAGCAGGGTCGGCCGAAGCGCAAGGGTGAGGACGGGCATGAAGACGCGGCGTTTCGCCCATGATGGACGCTGCGGAAATTGCGTCTGGCAGGACGACACTGCCGGCAAGGTGCTGCAAATATCAGGCGTGTTTGCACGAGCGAGTGGCTGCCCCCAGGGGTTAACCACCTCATTACGATTTCAGCTACGCCTCAGAGCACCTCACACACACACACACACACACACACACACACACACACACACACACACACACACACACACACACAGTGCGGACATGGTGTCCGGACTTGCCGAACAGGAAGTTGTGTTCAAGAGCCTCTGGAGTGGCTCAGGAGGCGGAGCCAACACCAGCTGATTATAGGCTAAGGGGTGGGGTTATACCCGGTTGGGTCAGCTGTCAATCATCCAACCATTCATTTTCTCATCCACACCTAAGGACAATTTGGAGTCTTCGATGGACCTGATGTTTGTGGACTTGGGGGGGTGGAACCTGGAGAGAACCCAGGCAGGAGAAAATAAGGGGAGCCCAGTTGAGCATTAGAACCTAAAACCCTCAGAGATACAAAGATGCGACCTCTGACCCACCTTGATTCCCTGTGAATGACAGCTGACCCGTCTGGGTTAAACTCCGCCTCCTGTCAGCTGTGATTGGCTCCGATTGCCCCTTTGTTACCACGCAATTACAACTTTTCTGCAACATTCTGAATCATTCAGCGGATCTGAGGATTCTGGTTAGAAACAGGAGAACCTGTGTGTGTGTGTGTATGTATATATGTGTGTGTGTTGAATGATAAAGGGGGTAGCAGCTGCTGCTGCTGTGTGTGACGGCCAACAGGTCCCTGAACGCCTTGAGGAGGTGTGGCCTCCAGGTAGCTGTGACAGATGAATGCTGGGATACTTCCTGGGACTGGAGACTTCAGCAAATTCCACAGACACACACACACACGCACACACACACACACACTGATGTGTATTCCAGTCTCATTCCATGTCACGTCCTCTGTGATGGATGCATGAGCGCGGTCGCGGCGTATAGCGTGGCGTGTGTTCTCATCGCCGCCCTGCATCACCATGAGGAGCAGGAAGGAAGCAGCATCACCCCCCCCCCCCCCCCCCCCCCCCCCGCCCCAGCCAGACCCCTGTCTAACCAGAAGAGGCGTTCTTTATTTGTAGTTTGATCAGGCTGGCTAGCAGCTAACAAGCTAGCATGCGGGGCGAAACTGAAAATAGCTTTCCCCCCCCCGTCAGCCACACCTGAACCGGTCAACAAAACTTGAACCTGTCAATCATTCCACAATCTGTCAATCAACCATGAACTTGTCAATCAAACCTGAACCTGTCAATCATTCTCAAACCTGTCAATCAAACCAGAGCCTGTCAATCATTCCTGGCAGAAACAGACCCATCCTTCGAGAGGTTGATATTAAGGACCCCCCCCCCTTAGGATCTAGGTTCTAAAGAACTTTTGGAGAACATGGTGCTTTGAACGCCTCCTCCCCCCCTTCCTTCCTCCTTCCTTTAGCCCCGCCCCCGCCAGGCTACGCCCTCCTCCTCAGCTGTTCTCCTTGTCGCCATAGGCTCCGGCTGCAAGATGCGAACGTTGGACAGCGGCATCGGGACCATCCCCCTCCCCGAGTCCTGCTCCTTCTTCTCCTCCATCCTGCACCTCCTCCCCAAGTCCTCCTCGACCCCAGACCGGTCCCCCAGCGTCCCTGGCCCCCCCGGGCAGGAGGCGTCCCTCTCACCGTTGCCCCGGTGGAGGATCCCCTCGGGCCTGAGGGAGGGCGCCGCGACAGGGATCCCCGGCTCCCTGTCCGACTCCCCCGTCACCCACATCCACTCGGTGCCTTTCCCCACTGTGGCCTTCCTCCAGCCCCTGCAGCCCCTCCGGCCCCCGCCCGACCCTGCCTTGTGTGAGGCCCGGGTCGGGGGCCCCAGGGCACCGCCAGGTAAACACACGACCTATGAGAGCTAGCAAGAACGGGCCGCAGACAGACGGATCAGTACTATTATAGGCTAACACCTAGCGAGGGGTGTTTGGGGCAGCCTTCCGGAGCAGCTGGGGTCCAGAGGCTTCTAACCCAACACCCTGGATGTGTCATTTCCTTGTTCCCAGGCGGGCCGGAACCAAAGAAGATGACCTATATCAGAACCAGACCTCCAGCCGCCCCGGGCCGGCAGAAGGAGCAGACGCCCTTGCAGCTCGCCAACTGTAAGAACCTCAGACCTCCTGGAGTCAGAGACAGCCAATCAGAGGAGGCGTTGATGTTAATACCCTTAAATAGAGCTACGGCTATGGAGGTTCTCCATGTTCTGGGCGGGAACCAGAGAACAGTGTGAAGAACTATGTGACCTCTGCTCACCAGGGCACATGTAAAGCTCTATTTTTTTTTGTGTCCTTTTCTAGAGCGTCTGAAGCCGAACCAGAGGATCTACAGCTGGAGAACCTCCGCCCCACCCACCCTGCCCCCGCCTCCTGCTCCCCACGTGCTGGTGGCCATGTTGGAGCCAGGTTGGCCCCGCTGTGCAGCTGATCCCTCAAAATGAGCAACTGGACAACTAACAATTGGCCAGGCACAGTCCAGCATGCTAAGTGTAGCACCGCCAGTGCTAACAGCAAACAACCAATCAGATTGTGACTTTTTAGATATCTTAGAACAACAGTTTCCCCCCGGGTAGCGGACAGCTCGTCTGCTAGCCAAACTCTTCTCCGTTCTGAGAACGAGTACCGCATGTTTCCTTTATCCTATTTCTCTTTTGCCAAATCCCTCCTGCCAGTGCTTTTATTTTGTAATCAAGCTGCCGGGATGTTTTGTTTTGAAGGAAGCAGCCGCCGAGCTGAATGCTTCGGCATTAGCATCGCCACAGAGGATGTCTCCAGACCATAATTATCTTTTGTCAATGGGTACTTCCCGCGGTCGCCAACCAAACTGCGGGAATTGAAAGCGGTCACCGCCGTGGTAAAGCAGGGTGACGGAACCGGGCAGTGGCTGGTTCTCAAACCCCAACTCATAAAACCCTGGTGGTGTTGAAGAACCCAAAGCAGATGGAAGAACAACCAGGCTGCTCCTAGAACTCCAGCCATCTGATGATTCCCAGATTTCCATGGGAGCAGTGGAGGTTCTCAAGCATACAAGTGTAGCTGCCCCCGTTGGCTGCCACCATGGTGTGACATGGTGACCAGAGGGGGAACATCAGAGACATGGAGGAGTTTGCAAGATCCTCCAGAAGGTTCCTGAGCCAGTTCTTGAACGTCCGGGTCCTTCAAAGGGCACCTTCTGGCACTGGAAGTGATGGCAGGACTGCAGTTGGAAGGAACGTCCACTCCTGTGGTTCCACCAGGGTTCAATCATGGGTCCTATGAAGAACAGCTGACGGTCTCTAGGTCAGAGGACCTCCTCGCCGAGGCTCCCTGATGCTTTGCACTAACTAACCCGCTAATGTGATTCTTATGTATTCTTTATTTTTTATCTTCCTAACAAGAATGCAACCCAAGCACGCCGTCGCTGCCGCCACCCCCTGGAGATGAAGATGCTCATGTAAATCTGATCCACTACGCGTGGACTTTATCAGCGACGAGTTGTGCGAGTATATAGCATCACCTCGGCGACGCCTCCATCCGACGCCACTCGATGGCGAGGACGGCCTATTAATTGGACACAATGTTTATCGGACACTTATCGGTACGAACAGCAGATGAGTGAACCAACGGCGCAGTGATACAAAGGAGGACATCGTAACTTCTGTACACTGACACTTTAAAGGAACAGGGTATGGGTTTAAGACACAGCTTAAGGGAACAGGGCAAGGGTTTAGGGGACAGTTGAAGGGAGCAGAGTGAAGGGAATTTTAAGGGAACAGGGTAAGGGTTTAAAGGAACAGGGTGAGGTTTAGACTAGCAGAGTAAGGGTTTAAGAGGACAGTTCAAGAGAACAGGGTAAGGTTTAAGGTAACAGGTGAGGGGACGTTTAAGGGAACAGGGTAAGGCGAGGTTTAAAGGAGACATGGTAAGAGTTTAACGGAACAGGGTAAAGGGACAGTTTAAGGGGATATGAGTGCATGAGAAGGAGGTTCCAACAACCTGTTGTCAGTGGAGATGGTGGAAGAGTTCATGGTTCCACTAATCTTTAGAACCCGACCGGAAAAACTGTGTCCTTTCAGTAAAATTACGAGGTCGATATGGCTGGTACTGTGGCATTAGGTACTGATGGTACTCGGGTCTCTGATCCGACAACAGTACTGCACAATGTTGGTACTTTTACCACGATGATGAAACGCTGCAGACCCTGTGTGTCTGTAAAATTCCTGCGGGGAACCCCAACGTGGAATGACCTTCAGGTCGGGGGGGCGTCCGGACGGCGACATTCGTCCAATGAGAGCGCGTTGCTGGACAGTCGCTGTGGCGAGCAGAGAACGTGGGAAACCCGTCGTAACCCCCGACCTTGAACTCCTTTTTGAATCGCCCTTCCTCATTGGGCATCTAAGCTGCAAGTCTTTGTTAGCATCCTGTGAAGAAAACATACCAAGGCATGAATGGGCGGGGGACGAAATCGGCGCTGCACCTGAAGTCCCGCCCCTCCCCCGCGGCCATGACGTCGAGACGCGCCGGCGAGTTTTGCACGGAACCCTCAGCGACGGAACGACTGAAGGGCAGCGTGGGCACGGTGGAGGCCGTGCGCTAGCTCAGGGAAAAGCACGCCGCCGTGTCTCCGACAGACGCCGCCAGCTCAGGGGAACGACAGGGAGTCACATGACCCCACCTGGAACAGACCCCTCCCCCCTCCATGTCATTATTTTCGTTGTTTTACGAACTCAGTCCCGCTTTCAGCTACGCCTCCTTTCCCTGCACGCACACACACACACACACACACACACACACAAACCTGTGTAGCCGTGTAGTTAGCACACTCACCGAAACGCACACTTCCAAGCCACGCGGGAAGCAAACGCACCAGAGGGAACATATCACGCCGGAGCCATACTTTTTATACGACTAGCGGCTAGTGGCGCAGTTGGCGTGTAGCACGTTAGCCGGCGTCCGTATTTACCTCTCTGCTCGCTACGCGCGCAGCACATCGCACGGATTCTGGCGAGGCGCCGCGCGCCGATCAGGGAACGGCCTCCATACGGGTAGACGGTGCATGGCGTACATGTTTTATGTTGGTCTCGGGTTGAAATCCCTGCGGTTGCGCCGTGCTTTTCTAGCATTTACTCCGACACCCTGTATTTATATTCTGCACTGACCAGTGGATGGTTGCACACGATGTACTACTATACCGCCCTTTGTACTTTCTAATGATATCCTGATTACTACACCAGTACTATCAATGACGTCCTTTGTGTGAAAATATTATGAAATCTGTATATTACTGCGTACCAACAATAAAATATTTCAGTACTTTTACTGCACCGAGTACCTGGCGTCCGACTCAGTTCCTGGGGAAAACATTTGGAGCAGGGTTTGGGCTTTGGGTTGAAGAACAAGGGTTTGGGTTGAAAAAATTATTTGGGCTTTAGAACCAGAGCTTTGGTTTAAGAACCAGGGTTTGGCGTTTAGAACCAGAATATCGGCTTTAGAACCAGGATTTAGGTTGAAGAACCGGAGTTTGGATTAAGGAACTAGGTTTTGGGTTAAAATGGGCTTAAGAACCAGAATTTGAGCTTTAGAACCAGGGTTAGGGTTCAAAAATTGGATTTGGGCTTTAGAACCAGGATTTGGATTGGAACCGGGATTTGGGGTTGAGAGCTAGGATTTGGATTGAAGAACCCGGGTTTGGGCTTTAGAACCTGTATTTGGATTTTAGAAACCGGATTTGGGTTAAGGAACTAGGGTTTGGCTTTAAAAAATTGGATTTGGGTTTTTAGAACTTCAGAACTTTGAGAAGGTCCATCACAGCATGGCGGATCCACATTCTGTTCTCTCCACGTTCTCCAGCCTGGGTTCTAAAGGGTTCCCACGAAGCCGGTTGGCAAGTTATCAGTGTGAACCACACACACCTAGCTTGATGTACACCAATGAATAACAACCTGAGGCGAGTGGCCCCGCCCCCCTGGTTCTGACCTCACCCCGTGAGTGAATCAGATCCCCCAATTTTGGTCCAATCAGAGCATGGGAGGGGATTCGCCATGGAAACCCAACTGAGTAACAGGCTGGGAGGATCTGAGCCTCAGATCAACAACTTTTTTCTATTGATTTATTGATTGATTTCCTATTTATTGATCAGGAGGCCTTTGATCTCTCAACATCTGAGCTTCAATGGACTGAAGATGTCAGATGAAATATTTAGTGTGTGTGTGTCTGTCAGTATGTGTGTGTATACTCATACAGTATATAAGCATGACTAAACTCATGTGTGTGTGTGTTTCATCATTATCATCACCACCAACATAAGCATCATAACTCCTGTGTGTGTGCGTGCATAGAGTGACTGCTTTGTGTGTGTGTGTGTGTGTGTGTGTGTGTGTGTGTGTTTCTGAGTGAGAGAGCATTATGTCTCCCCATGTGTGAGTATTAATGTATGTGTGTATTCATGTTTCCAGAAGCATAATAAAGGTCCTGTGAGCGTGTGTGTGTGTGTGTGTGTGTGTGTGACAACTCCTGTTAGTGAGAATGTTTGTGTGTGTGCACACACACATTTTGCCTCCTATGTATGTGTGTGTTTCCCGCCATGCTGCTGCTGCTGCTGCTTCTCCTCCTCCGGACGCTCCGCTCAGGTACGGACCCGCCGCTGCTCCGCCACCGGACCCGGTTCCGGTTCTGACCCGAAGGGATGAGGGTGGGTTTGTGGGTCGGGTCACTTCACGGACCCCCGGTGTCCCGGGAGGAGGAGGAGGAGGAGGAGAGCTTCAGGTGCCGCGTGCCGCCGGTCGGTCCCGGTCCCGACGTCCGGTAAACTCTTGTGACGTCAAAAGAGGTATCGGGGTTTTACCGGATTCCGGAGCCCGGTGACCCGGGTGACTCCAATCCTGGGACTCGAACCCGCGGCGCCTCCGCTGCCCGATGGACGCGGACGCGGCGGACTTCCGGTGTGGCTCCGAACAGGTGTGTCGGAATCTCGTCTCATAATTTCTCATCCCGGTGAGACGAATGGATTATTATTCATCTACGGGCGTTTAATCCCGGAGCGGCTGCGGTTTTCTACGTCTGGACCGACACACACACACACACACACACATACTCACACACACACAGTTTATCGATCGAATGGGATTAAACCCGTGTGTTTACAAACTCGTTTATTAATCGATAATAACCTCCTTATTTCACTATTTATTTACTTATAGTGTGATACATCCCTGAATCCTGCTCATAGTCAGACTTTGCTGTTTCTAGAGGTCAAAGTCCTCCACGAGGTGTGTGTGTGTGTGTGTGTGTGTGAATATACATACATGTACACACAATTATTAGTTATTAATCCATAACACACACTCATGTAATAACTGTGTAATAATATTCACAGTTTTTTAAAGGTCCTTAGAGGCAAGTTTTTAACAGCAAAATATTAACGTTCATACGTAAATTATGTTAATAAGCGTCTTATTAGCATGTATTAAGTTTTGTAAAAATATTGCTGTTATTAACATGTAATAAGCCCCTAATAAGCACCTTACGACCAACACATTACACATCTTTAGCCATGATCACCTGGGAGGACGCGTGTGTTTCCCGGAGTGGATCAATTCGCCAATAAATTAGCAATCAAACTAATGGATCAGATGATGGGGTCTTTATTGTTGAGATGTTCGTGGGCTGTAAAAGTCGTCCTTCTTGGTCCTGACTTAAGGTTGTTGTCCAGACCGCCTCCGTGAGCGTCTGTCACTCACTGAATCTGAACCGACACGGCATTTGAGGACCTTCAGAAAAGAAAGAATTCCTTTCCCCGATTGGCCGATTACCAACTCACCGATCAACAATTCGATTAACATCTCTGAAAGCTGCAGGTTCTTGAACGCATCGGGGATGAAAGATTTCAAAACAAACCTTCGTTCTGCTTTTAATTACTTAATAGGCCATCATCATCAATGAATACTATTTCATTATTAATTTTAATAATTCATAAAGGTTCGAGTTGCAGTAAGCAGATGGAGGGAGGGGGGTGCAGTTCCATCTGTGCCCACATGGGGGCGCCAGACAAAGTGCTCGGGTCCGAATTCATGGAGGAACCAAAGCCTAGAAACATCTGGAGTCACCCGGATGCTGGACAGCGAGAGAACGAGGATAAAGTGTGTGAGTGTGTGTGTGTGTTTGTGTGTGTGTGTCAGGCACCTCGCTGCAGATCCAGTGCTACCAATGCGAGCTGCAGCAGGATTGCTCCACGCCGGAATTCGTGGTCAACTGCACCGTCAACGTGCAGGACATGTGCCAGAAGGAGGTGCTGGTGAAGGAGGACGGTGAGCAAGGGTTGGGGGAACATCCCATAATGATGTCAAAAAGAACCATGATCACCATCATCTTCATCACCTCCATCATCTTCACCAAGCCATCCTGACAATCTTCTTCATCACTATCATCTTAATCATCACTTTGTCACAAAACGTCATAATTTCGCTCATCTCCATCACAACCGTCTTCATCCCCAACATCATCACAACCATTACATCATCTTCATCACCATTATCTTCAACTTTATTATCATCTTCACCACCACCATCACTATGATCACCATCATTTTCATTACAACAACCATCTTCTATCATTCAATTATTGGTCATGTTTAGGCTCCGCCCCTTCAGCCAGCCCGCTATGTCTTCCAGGCGTCCACTACAGGAAGTCGTGTGCAGCGGCGGCGGCGTGCCTGATCGCCTCATCGGGCTACCAGCAGTTCTGCACCGGCCGCCTCCACTCCGTCTGCATCAGCTGCTGCAGCGAACCGCTGTGCAACGGCGGCGCCCGCCAGAGGAAACGCCCCCCGCCGTCCGCCGCCCCTACGATGGCCCCGCCTCCTCTGACCATGCTCCCGCTGCTGGCGCTGCTCGGCCCCGCCCCCTGAGCCAACGAACCAGCTCGGGAACGTCTCCCGTCCCATGAGGCCGGATTCATCCCATAATACCATTTTGTCTGGTCCCCTTGACGACGACCGAGATGCCATCAAACGGGCGCTTCGTTTATTTTCTTCTTGGATTTAAGCTCCGCCCCCTCCCTTCACTTCCTGGTTCAACACTTAGAAATAAAAAATAGCTGGCTAGCCAAAACTAGCTAGTGGTTGTCACCCCCAGCAACAAGCGAGAGGCAATTGCAGTAATCGATTACTTTCCTTGCTCCACCGCACCTCCGGATACATCCGGGAGACACACGGGGGAGATTGTCCAATCGGATTGCAGGGAAAGGTTGATCGTCCAATCAGATTGGTGGGGGTGACATTTGACCTTGGCATGCTTCTGTGGAAAAAGAAACTGCTGGCGGGAAGCTAACATTTCACACACACATACATAAACAGCTAAAAACAGGCAGCAGGAAGTGTGAAAAAGGAAGTGAACAAAATAAAAGCACCGCGGGGGTGAATCACAAGATTATTATGTTAATGTGTTCATTGTTATTGAAAACGCACCAAAACATCCTGCAAAAAATAAAACTTGAGTTCCTGTTGTCTGCTGATGCTTTTATTTTCTTAAAAACAGGAAGTAGTTAACTTGGGGAAAAAAGGAGCTTGACGAATAGGTAGAACTGGAAGAAGAATGGGGAATAAATATCCAAAATGCATTGTAAATGGAAAAGAAATCCAGAAACTGCGGTGGAAGCCTCTGGAGTGGCGGGCCGCGGCCACGAGGGGGAACAGTTTCGGCCTGGCGGAGGGAGGAGGTCTCAAGGGTCTTTCTGGGGACGCGTTGGGGTAGAAAATCTTGGACAGGTGTCCTCATCCAAGGACACCGGGAGTTCACACGTCAGTCGCTGAAGGTGTTTCTGGACCCAGCTCCAAACTGAGGGCTGAGATGGGTTCCACCCTAGGGTCACTCTGCTTCTGGAAGCTCTGGGGCGCTGGCGGAGGTTCAGGCGGAGGCTCGGCGGGTAGCGGTGCTGCCCTGCTGCGCCGCAGAGACCTGACCAGCAGTGGGCGCAGAGAGCGTGCAGAGGCGGCACCCTGAGAGTTCTGCAGCGTCCGCTTGTTGGCGTGCTGGATGGTGAGGCGGCAGCGGAGCACCTGGATGAACACCTGCCGGAACTGGCGCGACGACAGGTTGTAGAGGAAGGGGTTGAGGACGGAGCTCAGGTAGAAGAAGCTGTCGGCCAGCGGGTGGAGACGCACGTAGCTGCGGAAGTACAACGCGGACCAGTGCGACTTGGGCACAGCAGCCATCATGACGCGGCGGATCTGGTTTGGCAGCCAGCAGACCATCAGGGATCCGACGATGAGACCTGGTGACCAGACACAAACATGTCAAGCTGTTTTAATTTTGACATAATGGGACTTCACGTAGAAATCATTTGCAAATTGAGCTGCTTCCTTTTATTTTGACGTGCACTTCCCTTGTGTGGAACATCCCATTGCACCGAGGGACCATTTCAATCACTTCTTCCTCTTCTTTCTCCATTTATGAGTTGCCTTTCCCTTCAGCGAGGAAACAAATGGTACATTCCTCAATGCTAAGACTACATGTACGGGTTTGACTCCAACTGGGAACTCTCTTTTGGGCACAGGCTGGGATCTAAACTGGACGATGGGCTCCTTTTCTCTTTAGCTTAGCACAGTGTTGACAGCTACCATAAAGGCTCAGCTATCTGCTTGTCTTCTGGCAATCAGGACATTTTACCATACCACATTACCAAGTGTACTTGACCCATGTACTACACAAGACTACTTTACAAATACCACACATGTACTTCCCATAACTAATACATGTACTTCAGGGGACTACTATGTGTACTTCACACATGGTCTACATCTCCTTCACAGAACTACTACATGACTCCACACATGGTCTACATGTACTTCACACATGTATGATATATACCTTATAGGACTACTACATGTACTCCACACATGCAGTAACCGTGGTGATGTCTGATCCCGATAAATCAAAGTGGAAGAGAAGCGGTGATTCTGCTGAGCCTCCACGAGGTCCCCTCGGCATTCTTCTATGATTACCGTGCACAGCGTTCTTATCTGCTCCAGGTCCAATGGGCCGGTGCCTCCTGATAAGGTTCTCCACATCCCAGAAGGAGAACATGTTCTCAGAGGAAGTGAGTCATACTGTTTTTTAATGATTCATCCGAGCGTCCGCAGTGAATCAAGGACCTCTCACAGCCTCGTCAGGCTCCTGAAAAAGTTCCTGTCCTAAAAATTTCTCCGGTTGTGCAAGTGGAACCACCTCCTGAGGAGCAGGGGGGCGGTTGTCTACCAAGGTGGGGGCTGAGGAGCTTCCGGTTCAATGAGGCTTCGCAGTGAGTTTCATCTAAGAAGGGGCGGGGCTTAGCTTTAGTGAGGAGGTGAGCCGCCGTTACAGAGGACATTCTGGAGCCTCCCTGGCTCCCTCAAAGTTCAACCATCAGGAGTCCTTCTGCTCGACACGGGACCACACAGCCCTCTTGGCCAGGGAACATCTCAGGTTCCACCAGGCAGGAGCTATAGAACATCTGCTTCTACATTCTTGCCAAAACCTTCTTCTCATGGCAAGTGGACTTGATTTTTTTCTCTTGAAGATGTTTCTGCAACCCATGAAGTGGAAGGATGAATAAATGAATCCTCAACTCCAGAAACTGAGCAGGGTCGAAACAATCAGCAAGAAAGAAAGTGGTGATGGTACAGTCCAGTGGCCATAACGTCACCATGATGTTATGGTCCAGAGATGGTACAGTCCAGTGGTGGCACGCTCCAGTGGTGGTCCAGCCCTCCTGGAGGTAAAGAACATCTGCCAGACCCTTTGTTTCTCCTGAAACTCCACCATTGGTCTCTCACTTGCGCCTCATGATGGTTTCCTCAGCCAAACCTTCTTCTCATCATCACCTCTGTATGTCCTCTTTCTCTCTCTGAGCGGCTTAGGCCTCTCTGACTTCAGGGGCTAATTAAAAGCCGAGAACATCCTCGTTAAGTTCCCTCACCATCCGGAACAGAAGGTTAATTGTCTCTGATGTGTGTGTGTGTGTGTGTGTGTGTGTGTGTGTATGTCAGCCAGTCTTCATGATAGGAATATTAATATTGTTTTGCCGCCGTCGGCCCCTTGCCTGGTGATCTTTGAACCCTCATTCGTGATTGGATGAGCGAGCAGGAACGGATTAACTAACCAAGGTTAGAGGTTAGTGAACACAGGCTACAAGTTAGCGAACATAGGCTAGACAATAGCTAACAGAGGCAATCTAACAAGAGGTAAATGACTAAGGTAAGTAACTTCATAGGCTAGAAGTTAGAAAACAGAGCCTAGAAGTTAGCTAACAGAAGCTAGCTAACTAAGTTTAGAAGTTAGAACTCAGAGGCTAAAAGTTAGTGAACAGCAGGTAGAAGTTAGCAAACAAAACTTAGAAGTCGGTGAAAAGAGGTCAGAAGTAAGTGAACAGAGGTCAGAAGTAAGTGAACAGAGGCTAGAAGTTAGAAAACCTAGGCTAGAGGTTAGCTAACAGAGGCAAGAAGTCAGCCACCAGATGATAGACATTAGCTAACAGGCTAGAAGTTCATTGACAGACAATAATAGTTAGTTAACAAAGAATAGAAGTTAGCAAACAGAGGCTAGACGTTAGTGAACAGAGGCTAGAAGTTAGCTAACATACATTAGAAGTTAGCTAACAAAGTAAACAGTGAGCAAACAGATGCTAGAAGTTAGCAAACAGAGGCCAGAAGTTAATGAACATAGGCTGGAAGTTAGCTAATGAGCTGCTGCCTCTGTTCCACGTTGAGACGAGTGGACTGCCTATGTTTACCTGCGCAAATGGCAAAACTAGGAGCTGTAAATGCTAACGAGACATCGGGGACAGGAAACCAAAGGAAACATGGAAACTCAGCAGAGACATCCTGTGGTCCAGGAAAGAACTACAAGTCTGGACTCCATTCTCTTTCTCCTCACGAGAAGAACTTAACGGAGGTTCCTTCAGAACAACACCCTGCGGAACCATCTGGAACCATCTGGAACCAACGGGAGCACTGGTGCTCCACCACGGAGGAGGCACCTAATGATTCTGGAAGCTGCGCTGAGACGTTCAGAAGGTCCTGGTGGAGCCGTGAATGTTCTCCACAAAGAAAGCAAGCTTTCCTCTGCACCCTCAGATTTTCATGGCCGCTGGGAGAGGGAATGATGACATCACAGCACAGACACCATTTTTGTAGTTCTACAGGCTGACCATAAGAAACACCTGAATCAAGGGCTGAATAAAACACTTACAGGTCACCACACCTAGAAGCTAGTTAGCATGTGCTAACTCATGTCATGTATGATGGGCATGTGTGTGCATGCGTTCATGTGCACATGTCAATATTCAAGGACCAATCAACATGCAGCCTCATTTCCAATGAGTGAATTCGGAAACACACACTCTACAGCGGCATTGGCTGCGTGTGTGTGTGTGTGTGAGACACACAAATCCACTTCAATTTGTGTTTGGCAGCTGTAAAGTGTTTTTACTGCTGATGTAAACAGAGTTAGATGCTGTCAGACATGTTTACACAGCAATACACAGAGTGCTGCAGTGATTCACATCCACACTTTACTTGAAGTTATTTTTCAATGACTTTTTAACGATCCCAAATAAATATGGACGTAGCGATCTCACTCAGTGGAATTTAGACATGTGAGTGAATGAATTCATTCATCCATTCATCATCCGCGCCACTCATCCTGCGCTCATTGGCAGGGAGCGCTGTGATTGGACGAGAGGTGGGGTTCACCCTGGACGAATCAGATGGCACCATTCAGAACACAGGCATTAAATGTAGGTTAACATGGTTCCTTCTTCAATTGACCACTAAGGGGGCGTCTACTCACGCTCTTCTTCACACTCACCCAGAAAGATGATGGTCTGCTTCCTGGCCATCTTGACCTTCGAGCTCTCGTGCTTGGGTGCCCTCAGCCCAATGCCACCACTGCCGCCATCCTGCGCCGCCATGGGCCGCCGCAGCACCAGGATCATGGCGCGGCACATGAAGGCCACGCCCACGAGGACCACCATGTACACGCAGAACGCCACGAAGATGCTGACGCGGTACATCATCCAGCGCTCCTTCAGGTTAGTGCAGAATGTTAGGTTCTGCGCCGGCGTATCCGCCGCCGGCGGGATGTGGCCCTGCGTTCCCGTGGCGACCAGCAGCGGAAGCGCCACCAGCGCCGACACCAGCCAAGCAAAGGCGATGAGGCCGGCGGTGCGGCGCCCGGCCAGCGCCTTGAACCTAAAGGGATGGCAGATGGCAGTGTAGCGCTCGAAGCTTAGCGTAGCCACATTGAGGATGGTGGCGTAGCTGCACGCCTCGAACAGGAAGTTGTAGATCTTGCAGGCGGCGTCACCGCCGGACGCCGACGTGAAGGGGAACCAGATGGCACTGTAGAGCTCCACCGGCATGCCGATGAGGAGCACCAGCAGGTCGGAACACGCCAGGCTCACCATGTGGTCGGTTACGTTGCGCTGGAGGTAGCCGTTGCTCCTCAGGACCTGCGTCACCCGCACGGTCACGGCATTCCCCACGATGCCGGTCACCAGGATCACGCTGTAGAATGTGGTGAGGAACACCTTCAGGCCGTAGCTGGGCTCCAGCAGGCTCCAGTCCTTCTCCAGCCGGTCCAGGTCGTCCGGCTCCTCGTCCATGGCTACGGGGACGAAAGTCCAAACGGGATCTTCGCGAGTTTCGACGGATCCTGTCCGAGGCAGGAGGAGCAGGTCATCGCCTGGAGAACGTCCAACTCCAGTCAGGTCCTCCTCGTCCTCTCCGAGGTTTTGCTCCGCCAGCAGACATTCCTCCTCCCCCGGCCGGGGAGGGGCAGTTAAAAATTAAACAGGGGGAGGCCCTTATCTCCTCCACCCGGAGGTGACCTCCGTGTTTTCTTTTCTGCTCCTAATGAAGATCTGGACGTTGATAAGACGGGAAGCGTGGAGCATTCTGCCTTCATAATTTAAAAGGTTGATCGCGCTTCTGCCTGGCAGCCAGAAGGTCCCCGGTTGGATTCCCGCATTCTAATATGGAGTCTCCATGTTCTCCCCATGTCTGCGAGGGGTTCGTCAGAGTTCTGTTGGTTCCTCCCACAGTCCAAAAACATGCAGGAAAATCACTTGAGACCCAAAACTGTTCAGACATGTGAAAGAGAGGGTGAATGGTTGTGTTTCCATGTGAGGCCCTGAACTGGTTCCAGGGTGAACGCCGCCTCTCGACCAATCACAGCTGGGATAGGCTCTGCCCCCCTGCTGCCCCGAGTGCGGGATGAGCGCTTGAGAGATGAACGAACTAATGAACGTTTCTCGTCTTGGGGGTTAATTTCCAGCTTTGGGTTCCTCCAGGACACCAGGAGAGAGCATCTGGAACACGTCACTGTTTATCATCATTCAGACGCATGCATACACACACACACACACACACACACACACACACACACACACACACACACACACACACACACACGTCTGCGCACCCTCAAACTGTCCACTCGTCCTCCCAATGGGAAGTGAACAGTCTGATAAGAGGCGCCCACTTCCTGTGACTCACTGGAGCTTGTGGTTCCTCAAAATGATGAAAGGTGATGAAGATGATGAAGAAGACGGGTCCCGACAGCGAGGTTAAGGCCGTCCGCATAGAAAACAAAGGGTTTATTTGTACAATCAGATTTATTGATTTATGATTGATGGGCTAGTGATTTGCACCTCGCCTGTGAGCCACTGCCGTGGTAACGGGCGCCAGGTAGGTATGTGCAGCTTGACCTTTCAAAATAAAAGCCCACTGAAGCAGTACTTTCTCCTTGATAGGAGGAGGAGGAGTTTTTTCAGATGTTTCTTCTAAAACATAAATGTTCAGTGTGAGGATCAGCACCAGCAGCAGGAGGAAGTGAGGTCCAACAGGAAGTGGAAGTTGCCCACTTCTGAGGAACGTTCTGGACAGGAAGCAGCAGTTTCGGGACTGTTGGATGATTTACAAGTTGGGTCTCCAAACCAGGAAGCGGCGAGAGAACTTCGGTGAGAGGCTTCTTGAAGGTTCTGGAGAACCTTCAAGGCTCTGGAGGTCTGTGGGACATTCTCCAGACGGGAGGGAACATCAGAAGAATCTTCTCTGAATTTTTTCCCCCTATCACTTGCAGGTAGTTAGCTTCATTCAGAAGATTAGCCGCGAGCTAACACAACAGTAAGGTTATCAAATAGCATCGTACTAACACTGCTATCGTTCATAGATGCTGCTAACCACAAGTGTGAGCATCGGCATGAACCCAAACCTTGTGAACATCAGTCAGAGGAGAACATCAGGCATCATCAGGAGGAGAATGTGGTCAACCAAGATGGAGGCAACTGGGACAAACTATCAGGCAGGAAGTCACATGTCTATAAAAACATTTATTGAGATGTTTTCAAGTCAGAGGGTTGATTCGCTACACAGGGGGAGGAGGAGGTCCGGTCATCGCCGATGACCTCTGCTCAGTCCACAAACCTGAAGGTCCTTTTCAAATGTAGAAAAAAAAAAACCAAAACAAAAAAAAAACAAGGCTCCTCTGACGGCGGTGAAGGCAGAAATAAAAGGCAGGTAAAAAAAAAAAAAAAAAAACAGGAAGCTGGTCCCAACGCCGTGGAGAATAAATAGTGACTGAAGGCACCTGGAGCTTCAGACGACATCTGGACAGGCCACGTCAAAAACCTGGAGACCGCAGAAAAACCAGCCGTGAGCAGGCAGGGTCAGACCCTGTGATTGACAGGTGATCCTGGACCACACCAGATAGTTTGATGGCGCCCATAAACATCTATCACCTTCTAGATCATCTAAAGCTCAATGTGGGATCTTCATCATCACCACCCAGCCATGGTCTCCTCCGTCAGCAGGATGAAGACCAGACGTCCATTGCTGCACTTAAATATTTATTTGAGCACCATCTTGCCCCCCGGCACACTCAGCACCACGTCCAAACACAGACAGATGGGAACCATCACACACACACACACACCTCCTCCTCCTCAGGAGCAGAGGCCTCCTTCCTCCGCAGACACAGTGTGAAGTGGAATCAGACTCTCCGTTAGCTCGCCGTCCTCAGGGAGCCTGCAAACACACAGACACACACACACACACACGACTGCTCTTCATCTCATCGACCACTAGAGGGCGCCGGAGCACAATGAGTAAACTGGAATGAAATAGATTAAATAAGTGCTGGAGACAAAAGGGAAAATATTTGAAAAATTATTTAAAAATATATTAAAAAAAAATTGTGATAGTGTTGATACCGTTTGCTGGTGTATCAAACTAAGTTTCACCGTTAAAATGAAAACGCTATGAATCCATTCCAGCGCCTGGTTTTATGTGGTTTTAAAGAAAAATGTTCTTAAAAATAAAAAAAAAAATATATAGAAAATAAGAATGAAGTGGTTTTAATCATTGTATTAACCTTGAAGAAGAACAAAGACGGCGGTGGAGGAGGTTTGGGGAGTTTTTCCGTGTATCACTCTATCCTTAACTTGGCCCCACACATAAGCAAGCGTTGCTAAATGTAACTTTGCAACACTTTACGGCTTCTTTTCTTTTGGGGTTTTCCCTTCAGGTATCCCCACAGCGAATCAACCCTCTCCATCTGCACATATTCACTGTATCCTCCTCTCTCACACCAACTACCTTCATATCCTCTCCCACTATGTCCCAAAATCTTCTCTTTGGTCTTCCTCAAGACCTCCTGCCTGGCAGCTCCAATTCCAGCATCCGTCTACCAATATATTCTCTATCCCTCCTCTGTACATGACCCAACCATCTCAGTCTGGCTTCTCTGACCTTCTCTCCAAAACATCTAACATGTGCTGTTCCTCTGATGGACTCATTGCTGATCCTTTCCATCCTGGTCACTCCCAAAGAGAACCTTAATATCTTCATCTCAGCAACCGCCAGCTCTACCTCCTGTCTTTTCATCACTGTAACTGTTTCTGGGCCATACAACATCGCTGGTCTCACCACTGTCTTTTACACCTTTCCTTTCCTTCTGGTCTTGTATCACATAGTAACCCTGACATTTTTCTCCACCCATTCCAACCTGCTTGAACCCATTTCTTTACCTCTATTGCACTCTCCGCTTCTGTGACCCTAAGTACTTGAAATCCTCCGACTTCTTGATCTCCACTCCCTGTAGCCTCGCTGTTCCTCTCATTCACAAACATTTATTGTGTAACTCCTAAGTTGATGCGTTTCGAAAAAAAAAGACACACAGGCACACGAACGCACGCACACACCTCTGGCCACGGTGCTTCCTGCAGACGAAGGCGTAAACCCTCCTCATCCCCACCAGCACGGGGTCCCAGTTGTTGTAGTGGCACAGCAGCGCTGCGATGAAGAAGGAGAGGAAGACGGGGACAGCGCCGGCGAAGAACAGCCACGAGAAGCGTACCTGATGCGCGCGCGCACACACACACACACACACACGATAACGAATAACTTACTTTTTATCTTGTATAGCAAAAAGTAGTCTTTTCCTCCTTGTTTTTCTTTTTAGAATCAGCCCTTTTTGAAGGCATCCACCAGAAGGCCTCCTGCTAGAACATCCCTCCCTTCTCCTTCGTCTCAACGCTCACCTTCTGCATGCAGATGTCGGCGATGATAGAGAGCGGGATGGTGAGGCTGAGGGCCAGCGTCCCGATCAGGGAGGAGGTGAGGAAGCAGCCCCTGCAGACACACCGGGTCACTTTTGGATACGCCAGAACATTCTAGGGTTCTACAAACACAAGCGGAGGTCCTCACCAGAGCCAGAGGAACTCGGATAGGACGGTGCCGATGAGGCCGTTGACCAGGATGAAGGTCCAGACCAGGCGGCTCGGCAGCTCGAAGGCCTCGAAGCCGGTGTAGTGGAGCAGCAGGAAGCCCGGCCACAGAAGCAGCAGGTTGAACAGGCCCACAAAACCTGCACACACACACACACACACACAAAAACACACAGCTCCTGAGTGGTGTTCTGAAGCTTCTGTAAGAGGTCAGGGTGGATCGAGCGGGAGGTCCCACCGAAGAACATGGGGATGTCTAGCTTATCCTCGCGGTCCACACGCCGCTTGATCATCACGATGTAGACGGCGTAGAGCACGGCGCCCGCCAGCGACCACAGCGAGCCTGCAAGAGCAGACACACACACACACACACACACACAGAGCTTACTTTTTGTAAGTCGCTTTGGATAAAAGCGTCTGCCAAATGACTAATGTAATGTTGATGTTGCCGTGGTTACCTACGACACCCTTCTCCTCTGGGTCGTCCATGCTGGAGAGGCTGACCAGGGCGACGCCCCCCATGCTGGACGGAGAAAAGGGACAGAGTTAGTGACATCGTTAAAAAAAAAAACGGGAAATTAGAATCAGGAAGTGGATTGTCTTCATGACCAGGAGATGGTAATCACCCCCCCCCCATCCTTGATCTCCAGGAGGTTTGGAGAAGGTTGGGGATTTCTGGACCAGGAGACCTTCTGAACCCCGGAGCTCAGAGCTCTAAATCTGCTCCTGAGCCGAGCTGACAGCGGTGATCACCTGAGGGTGACGGCCAGCAGCTTGGACAGGGTGAAGCGGTCGCTGCTGTTGCTGGGGAAAATGGCCGCCAGGATCAAGGTGAAGAGGCCTGAGGAGCAACAGGAGGAGGAGTTAGTCTTTCTAAAATTTGTCCTTCTGGTAAGGCTGGTGGCGGCAAGCTGACCTGAGGTGGAGGACAGGATATTGACAATGGCCACCTGCGTGTCGGAAAGCGCCTCCTGGTAGGACAGGTTTGCCAGGAACCACTGGGGGGTGGACAATCAGATGGTCGGTCTCACATCCCATAATAACAACAACGCCACCGGCTGTTACCGGAAACAGACGGACACTCCACAGTGTGTGCCCGAGAACAGTTGAGGATCAACCCTTAAATCCACCGTTTTCTCAATGGAGCTCTGTCAGTCCAGCAGCAAACAGGAAGTGATTTAAAAGAATGAACCAATCCGATAGGGGCTGCGACAAAAAAAAAAAAAAAAGCTGCTTTCAGACAGAACCGTCCATCTGAAGCTCCGCCCTCAAAAACAAACCACCAAAGAAGGAGAGGAGGGAGTTCTGCATTTTGGGAATCACCGTGGACCATTTATCTTATCCCTGCACTGCTTCGCTGTGTGAAGATCCCCATTAGCCGTGAGCTCATCGCACTTTTGGTCCAAAATGTTCCTCTGTGCGCCCAGGAAACCCCTCTGAGGTGTAGCAGGACAGAAGAGCTTGGACCTCTTTGGCACTTCAGTTTCTCCAAAGAAATCATCTGACCAGTGACCAGCATGGCTTCATGTTGCTCTGTGGTCCTCAAGAAGTTCATATAGAACCATACAAAAACCCCAGATGGTTCTGGGACCTGAGGTCCCTGGTCCCTCTGCTGTCCCAAATCACTGCCTGGAAAGGTTTGAGGACCTAAGAAAAGTTCCTGCGGCGAGGAACCGGTCAAAGAGGCAGAAGAACCTTGAGTAAAGCACAACTGCTGAGATCACTGACCACGAAGCAGAAGAAGAAGCTGATCTGGGCCACATCGGAGATGGTCATCTTGCCCACCGTCCGTATGATGGCCTCATGGTCCTTGGCCGCCGAGTAGGACATGCGTGACAGCTTGGCGTCCAGAGCCTGGGTGGACGGCAGCTGGCGGACCTCCAGGATGTTACTGAAGCGAACACGCTGCTTCCTGCCGGCTGCTGGAGACCATTAGCAGAGAAAGAGAGGAGGAGCAGAAATAGAAGGAGAAGAGGAAGAGGGGTCGGAGGAGAGGAATAAAGGAGGAATAGGAGAGGAAATACAAGGAGGAAATGAAGAGGGGGAAGGAAGAGGAGGAGGAGATCCACCTTATTCCTTGTAAATCAATCCTGACGTCTGCAGATCTCCTGCAGATCTCAGTGTCCATCATGGACAGGTTGTCCGCCGGGCGTCGTGCTCACCGTCGCCGCGGGAGACCTCAGCGGTGACGTCCTGGAAGTGGACGGGGACGTACAGCGGCTCGCTCTGCACCGGGACCAGACGGGCGGTGACGTGAGGGGTGGACGCCGCCTGCGCCGGCACCAGCCCTCACATCACCATGACTACATACCAGCGTGTCACCAACAGAGTCGCCGCCATTGCGGGAGAAGTAGGCCTCGGCGTCAGCGAACTGCGGGGAATAGGGGGCGCACGTTACTTCCACTTCCTGAAGTGTGTGTGCATGCGTACATGTATATGTATGTGTGTGTGTGTGTCACTCACGAGCGCGGCGTGCCTGCGCCTGAGGGAGCCCGTGCACTGCTGCCTCCACGGCCTCCATAGCAGGAAGCCCAGCAGGTAGAGCACGAACATGGACGTCTTGGTGAAGGTGCTGAAGAACGGCTTGTTGTAGTCCTGGTGCTTGAAGATGTACTGCAAGCGAGCACAGATACTGCAGTACTACTATGGATGTGCACCACAAACCGTCCTTGAGTACACAAGGACTCAAGGTAATACTGCAGTATTACTGCAAACCTAGATGTGTACTGCAAGGACATTTACTGTAGTATTTCTGCCAGCCAAAGTGTGTACTAAAAGTACTACTGCGAGCCTGATGGCTCCTGCAATGACAGCTACCCAGTATTACTGTGTACATGAAGGAGTACTACGAGGACAGTTACTGCATTAGTATGTACTGAACATTTCCTTGTAGAGGCTGGTGAGTCACGTATACAAGAAAAAGGAATATTTGGATATGTGGATGGATGTAAGGATGAATGTAATGATGGATGGATGAATGTTTATGAATTCATAGATGGATGTAAGGATGAATGAATGAACAGATGTATGAATTAATGAGAAAAGGATGGATGACTGAATGGATGGATGAATTGATTAATAAATAGATGAATGAACGGCCTTTTTTACACATGAAACAAGCAGACGCAGATGAAGAGAAGTTGAGAAAAAACATGGATGTTGGACTTTCACATTGAATGGAGGTGCATGAGGTAATGTTTACACAACTTTATCTACACACGCACGCACACACGCACACACACACACACACACACACATGCCTGGATCAATATCTCTGTGTCTCCAGTTCTTTCACCTCATGACAGATCCCGCTGCTTTTCCCGGACGGCGCTAACAGGTGAATGCCGGGAAAAGCAGTGGGATCCACCACCAGGCCTCAGCCCAGGGTGGACACACTCATCCTCCTGCCCACCAGCAGATATGGAGGAGGAAGATGAAGATGAGGAGAAGCACTTACTGAGGTGAGCTCAGAAGAGGCCACCCAGATGACATCCACCAGCAGCAGGATTAACACCCCCAGGAGCATCCGCCTCCTCTGACTGCTGCTCTGAGAGCCCATCCTCTTCATCATAAACACACACTCCATCGGGGCGCTGCATGCACAGGACACACAAACACACACACACACACACACATCAAAATGCCTGGGCTAAAGCACCATATGCAGATGTCTAATACTTCACAGATTATTGATCTGTTACCATCTGTCATTTGTTACAAACGTTTAGCTAGGTTGCAGACTGTCGAGCGTTTGTGTGTGAAGTTGTGAACACACACAGACGTGTGTATATATACACACTTATGTATGTATTTTTGATACCTGACAATACCTTAACATTTTAGTATATGACCTTGGCATGCATTGGTATTGGTTTGACGTGTGTGTGTGTGTGTGTGTGTATACACATGTATGTATTCCAGACATTCATGTGAATAAAGACAGTTTTCCCTCTTTCTGTGCAGAGAAATTAAACCCAGTGCAGCTTTTTGGATGTGAGGGCAAACTGTGTGAGATACTTTAAGTACACCCTCAAGAGCGAGCACACACACACACACACACACACACACACACACACACACACACACACCTGGGGCTATGTGAGAGAGGAGAAACACACAGGATCCAGTATTTCAACCCTCAAGACGGGTCCTTCAAAAAATATGTAAATAAATATACACATATTTATCAAGTGACAGGGTTAGTGTTTCTACTGTGACAATATATATTAGCATATTATGGGATGTTGTCTGTTAGCTACACCACCGAAAGGTGGTAAAAGTATGTATAGAACATAAAGAGTAATGAAACAATGTAATCTGTAATCCGATTACCCAGAGGAGTCACTGAGGGAGTGAAAACATGAACGCGTGAATATTTCACGTCACGGTGGAGCGACGGAGCCTAGACGGCTCTCCGACGCGGGGCTGTGAGTGCTGGGGGTCGAGAGGTGTAGCTAGCCTGGCGCTAGCCTCGGTTCGGGACCGAGTAGCGGTGGACCGAGGCGGTCGGGTTTTACCTTGGAGCAGCAGAGCGGGGCTACTGATCTGGCGCCATGTCGGTCCCGAGTCCCGAACCTCGACCCGGCCGCGGTGGTTCGCCTCCCGCAGACGTAAACATCAGCACAGTCTCCACAGGGTCAGGTGACATCACTTATGGATGCCTTCTTCTTCGGTGGTGCAGCTAGCAGGCAGCCACGCTACCGCTCAGATGGGTATAGCGCCACCTAGTTGATCGGAGGTGCAACATTACATTACATTACATTACATTACATTACAGTCATTTGGCAGACGCCTTTATCCAAAGCGACTTACAAAAAGTGCAATTCAGACAGTTGCGACAGTTGGACGATTTTGGGGTTGTAATAATATGACGATTCAGACGATGCAACGAAATTCTTACTTTGTACCTCACACCAGACGAATGGCCCTGCACGATAAGTCTGTGGAGGTTCTCAGTCATCAGGGTCATGGTGAATATTGGTCGAAATCTTCTTGTCGTAACAGCTGGACTTGAATTTCTTCTCTTGAATTGACAATAACGATTACACTCGATCACTTGACACCACACAGCAGTAAATTTTCACCAAATAATAAATACTAACTCAGAAAAAGAAATATTATTATAAATGTAGGAGGCAGATTAAAGTGGGTCTTTTGTTCAGCAGTCAATGTTGTCAGCGGAGTTCAGGAGTCGGACATCCTATGTGAAAAAACTAAAAGTTCATCCATCCATCCTTCATCTACAGCTTATCCTGGACTTGGGTCGCGGGGTGCTGGAACCTCTCCCTGCTGTCATTAGACGAGAGGCGGGTTCTCCCTGGACCAGGAGACTATAGGCCCACAAAAAGATAAACACAGCTGTTCACCCTGTCATTCTCACATCATGTATAAACACAGAACCTTCCACACTTTCAGTCACACGTTTGGACAATGTCGGGGCTCAAATGAACCTCCTGCAGGTTGATCATCTGTAATGAGTGGTTCATCGCTCCTCCGCTGGGTGGCGCTGCCGGGCCCGATGCAGCAGCGACGACGCCAGTAGAAGAAGAAAGACGCGCTCCAGAATGGCAACCTGTCCGCCTACGGAGCGGAGTTGTTGTCACTGAATAGCCCGGCGGTTCCACGGCCAGCGGTGAGTCGCCGCCGGGAACCCTTCGGAATCGCCGTCCCCGCGCCTCAGTGGCCCGGCCCCGGGGGACACCGCTGTCCGCTGGCCGTCACTGGAGCGCTGCACTCTGTTAGCATATCGCTAGCATGCTAACGTCAGCTAGCGATAGCTTAAGTAAATGAAACCCATTTTTTTTTCTTTTAAATCGTACTCCCTTGTTTTTAACCACTCAAATGAATGTTTCATGGATTTACTAGAGATGGAGGGGTTTTAATTTTCGTTTACTCGGCTTTGTTTACAGTGAGCAGGCTAAAAGGCAGCTACCCATCGTTAGCACGGTCTCAGGTAGCCGGTACCCCCCCCCCCCTCCCTCCAGGAGGTCCAGCACCATGCAGTCCACCTAAGAGGAACCCGGGATGGAGTTCTCCGCCCAGGAGGGGGAGTCGGAGACCCCCCACGCCATCAACATGACAACCAGTGAGAAGGTAGGGGATCCTGATCAGAGGACACATGGAGCACTGGATGCTTCTCACTTAGTGCATGTGTGCGAGAGTCTAGGAGATTAATCCATAGGAGGAATGCAAAAAATAAAATCTCACCTGAAGACAAACTCGAAATTGTTTCAAAAGTGTGCACGACACTGCAGAGATGTTTAAAAGAGGACGGTTTCGATGGAGGCAGGTGATTGACTGGGAAATGAGGAAGCGTCATGAATGTAAAGTAGATGCAAGTGATCTCCTGTCTCATTCCTGGTGTGTGTGTGTGTCTTTCTTCCCCCAAGGTGGTGGATCTTCTCAACCAGGCGGCGTTAATTCCCACAGATGAAAAGCTGGCTGTCCTCAAGCAGGTCAGGATCTTCTCTCTGAGGAGGGAAAGCTGTTAAGAGATCCCCCAGCTTTTGTTTGTCAGAGCTGAAGTAGAAAGAGTGAGAAGCTTTAGGACTGACCACGACTTGTCTTCATCAGGTCCAGGAGCTCATCATCAACAAGGACCCATCTCTTCTGGACAACTTCCTGGACGTGAGTGAGGGCTTCCTTTCCACTTATTTTGGAATCTAAATTGTTCTTTCTAAGGTCAAGTTTGCTCAGAAATACAGGAAATGTGGGCAATTATTCCTTGGCATTTTCTTCTCTACTTCCTGTTTTTGGATGGTGATCTCCTCCCAAGGGTTGGATTTATTTCCCAACTTTTGGCTGCATTTTTTTAAGATAATCAAATGATTCCATCCATTTTCTGTCCCTTCTCTAAAGCTTTAGGCTGGTTTCTGCTGGACTAATTTTTATTTGGTAGCTCATGGTAGCACGGTTAGCGCCTCCTCTGTGATAAGGTCCCTGGTTAGATTCTCACAGGGGCCCTCCCCGTGTGGAGCCTCCTTGTTCTCCTTATGTTTGCGTGGGGTTTCTTAGGGTTCCTCCCACAGTCCAAACACTTGCAGGAGGTTGAGTGGAGACCCTACATTGTCCAGACGTGTAGACGAGAGGGTGACTGGTTGTCTACATATGTGGTCCTGTGATTCTTCCTCCATGACCTGAGTGCAGGATAGGTGGTACAGATGATGAATGGATTGTGGTCATATGGTCTAACAATGACCTTGAAGGGCTGCTGGCTGTCATTCTATGGTTCTGGTCCCTGCAGGAGATGATCGCCTTCCAGACAGACAAGTCCATCGAGGTCAGGAAGTTCGTCATCGGCTTCATCGAGGAGGCCTGGTGGGTCTGCGCTCACGCTCCTTTCCACCGGTGCACTTTCTCCGTCCTTCTCACGTTACTCCTCCCGTTTTCAGCAAGAGAGACAATGAGCTGCTTCTGCGGCTCATCGCCAACCTCAACATGCTGCTGCGAGACGAAAGCGTCAACGTGGTGAAGAAGGCCATCCTCACCCTCACGCAGCTTTACAAAGTCTCCCTGCAGGTAGCCAGCACACACACACACACACACAAACACGTCTTGGTTAATGTGAGAAGATCCAATGTTGGTCTTGAAGAGGTGCTGTAGCTCTGCCCATCACACCCACATGGGTCTGCTGACCTGTCCATCCATGACCTCTGTGTGTGTCCCAGTGGCTGGTGCGCTCAAGGGCCGTGTCCGAGATGCAGGAGGCCTGCTGGGACATGCTAACCCAAATGAAGGGGGACGTCCTGGCGCTGCTGGACTCGGAGAACGATGGCGTGCGCACTCACGCCATCAAGTTCACGGAGTCCCTCATCGTCACGCTGTCGCCACGGACCGCCGACTCGGATGTGCCCAGGCGGCAGGAGGGCGACGTGAGCCTGGACAAAGTGCCCAGAGACCACCCGTACATCCGCTATGGTGCGTACCCCGCCATGGCGTCTGCTGGTGACGCTATGTGTCCACGGCGTCATGTGACCCACCCTGTCATCAACAGATGCGCTGTGCGATGAGGGGAAGGTGGCTCTGGACAAGCTCCTGAAGTTCATGGTGCACCCGGCCATCTCCAGCATCAACCTGACCACGGCGCTGGGCTCGCTGGCCACCATTGCTCGCCAGAGGCCCATGTTCATGTCGGAGGTGGTGCAGGCCTACGAGACACTGCACGGTCAGTCCTGGACTCATGTCGAGCAGCCGCTTGTGATTTTTAAAGTAGCCGATCACGGTTGATGTGTAGAAGGCGAATCAGAATGTCTACATGAAAGTCGGTCCGTTTGTGGAACCTCCAGCCAACCTGCCCCCGACGCTGGCCAAGTCTCAGGTGAGCAGCGTGAGGAAGAACCTGAAGCTCCACCTTGTGGCCGTCCTCAAGCACCCCTGCAGCCTGGAGTTCCAGGGCCAGATCAGCACCCTGCTGCAGGACCTGGGCATGCCACAGAGCGAGATCGCGCGGTCCACGCCTCCCGCCAGGGACCAGCGCAAGAGGCCCCGCCACGAGCCATACAGTGAGGGCAAGAAGGTCAAGATGGGTGAGCAGCGCAGAACGGAACATCAGCAGCACCAGGAAACGCTTTTCTCCTGCTCAACGTGATCAATGTCGGGTGTCTTCACCGCCACCAGAGCCCACCCTGATGGAGGACGACGAGGACAAGGAGGAGCCGGCTCCCCTCTCTGCACCAAAACCAACCGCTGCCCCGGCGGCCCAGTCTGCCATCGACCTGACAGCTGAGTTCCTGCGGCCGCTGCTCAACACGGAGAATGTAGCCAACCTGGTAAGCGGTGGTCGGCGCCTTCTTTGATGCCCTTCCAGCCAGGAGCAGGTCAGGTGATGTAATCTCTCTCTGTCCCCCATCAGGTCCTCATTAGCATGGTCTATCTGCCCGACATCATGCCAGCGTCCTTCCAGGCCACTTACACGCCAGTGGAGTCGGCCGGGACAGACGCGCAGATCAAGCACTTGGCCCGGCTGATGGCCACACAGATGACAGCAGTCGGGATCGGACCAGGTCTGTTGGGAGAACCCAGATTACTAGGTGTGTTCCAAATGTTGGTGGATCTCCATGGTGACCTATGAAGGTTGTGTGCGCAGGCCTGGAGCAGTGCAAGGCCAGGGACGGGGACGTGGGCAAGGACGAGGATGAGGACACCGCAGCGGGGAAAGACCTGCTCATAAAACGGAAAGTCCCCGTCATGGTGGGACAGGCCATCTCCGTCGTCGGGGGCTACGCCGACAAGGCCCCGCCCGCTGAAGCCCCCGCTGCTGTCAAGAGGCTCCCGGAGCCCATCCTGCCCTCGGCTCAGGCCAAGTGAGTCCTGTTACCTCGGAGACATCACAGTGAGCGTGAAGCTCTGAGAACCTCTGAGCTGACATGTCCGCGTCATCAGGTTGGCGGGCGCCGGTGGCAGGAAGAAGGTGTTCCGCCTGTCCGACGTGGTCCAGCCGCTGTCGGAGACGCAGATCGAAGGTCTTGCCAACAAGACGGTGAAGCGCATCCTGCACTCAGAGAAGGCCATCGCCCAGAGCGGCATGTCCCACGTGAGTCCGACCTCCAGCTGTACAGAAAGTCCTCTGTGGCGATGGTGGCAGTGGTGATGAAGGTTCTGATCTCTGACCAGGTGCGAGTGAAGCTGCTGTCCCGCTTGGTGACCCAGTTCGAGGGCTCCATGAAGGAGGACGTGCTGGAGTTCATCCTGGAAGACATGAGGAGCCGCAGCGAGCTGGCCTTCTCGCTGCTCTACCAGGAGTACAACAGCTACCTGAGCCAGCTGCCGTCGGGTTTGCTGGACAGCTATGACCACTGCCTCTTCACCCTGCTGTCGGGCCTGCAGGAGAAACCGGAGCAGAGGGATGGGTGAGATCATCTTTGAAGGCTGACTGTCAGGCTTCTGTCAGGCTTTAGCTTTTAGCTTCCTCCACCTACCTTCCTGTCCTCTTCCCCTCCATACATAACTTTCCTCTCTGGTTTTCTTCTAGACCTCCTCAAACCTCAGCATCCTTCACTAGGATGGACCCAGATCTTCACGGTCCCTCCTCTGTCTAACTTTACCTCCAGACCATTTAACATTTCCATATTCCTCACACCCAAAAAATTCCTCCACATCTTCATCTCTGCCTTCTTTCTTCTCCTTTGTGTCTCCAAACAAGACAGCATGGCTGGTCTTACCTCCATCTTTAACCTTTTTCCTTTTTTTCTGGCTGATGCTCTTTTCTTCATACATTCCTCTACCTCTTCATCGTCTCCTCTGGACTGTTGACCGTTGGTACATCTTCATCTCCCCTACAGTCTCACTGTTCCACTTGGGTTCCTCTCATTCTCACTCACTCACTCACTCACACACACACATTCTCTCGCTGCTGCTGACCTTCACTCCCCTCCTCTGCAGAGCATACCCCCATCCCTGTAGCTGTTCCCCGTCTCCTACCTGGTCTCACTATAAATCGCAGTATCGTCTGCAAACATCATCACGGTCCATGAAGTTTCCTGTCCATCTCCATAGCAAAACAAGGAGGGGCTCAGAGCTTCTCCCATATGTAGTCTGACCTCCAACTTGAAATCCTCCATCACACCTCCACCTTTCCTTCTGGCTCGTTCGGTTTCAACACGCCTGATACGTATTGATTGATTGGTAACCAGTCATTTTCGTTCCCCGTGTGTTTTCAGGCTCTTCACCAAGCTGGTCCTGGAGGCCCCCATCATCACAGAGTCGGCGCTAGAGGTCATCCGGCGTTACTGCGAGGACGAGGTAGGTCCCCGGGACCGAGTCCGCCGTGTCCATCCTTGACCTCCTGTCCCCATGTCTTAACCTCTGCTCCCGTCCCCCAGTCTCGGGTGTACCTAGGCATGACTACACTGAAGGAGCTCATCGTCAAGCGCCCGTCCAGACAGTTCCAGTACCTCCACGTGCTCCTGGACCTCAGCTCCCACGAGAAGGAGAAGGTGCCCCCAATGGAGACGTCTCTTGTAAAGTTATCACAAGAGCCTAGGTGACATAGGGGGGAGTCACTGACCACGGTGAACCTCTGGTGTATGCAGGTCCACACCACAGCACTGGCCTTTCTGAAGAGGATGTATGAGAAGGACCACCTGAGGGACTACATCGAGAAGTTCGCCCTCAACTACTTGCAGCTGCTGGTCCACCCCAACCCGCCATCGCTGCTGTTCGGCGCCGACAAAGACACAGGTGCGTGACGCCTGGGTTGTCTGTGATGTCCTATCCAGAAGATCCTGATAGCGTCTCTCCGGCAGAGGTGGCGGCCCCCTGGACGGAGGAGACGGTGAGACAGTGTCTGTTCCTCTACCTGTCCCTCCTGCCTCTCAACCACCGTCTGGTCCACGAGCTGGCGTCAGTCTACACTGAGGCCATCGCCGACATCAAGCGCAGTGTCCTGAGGGCCATCGAGCAACCGGTGGGTGAACCTTTGGGATTTTCACCCGGATACTTCCAGGGTGTGGTTTGGAGCGAGATTTTAGAGTGTGACATGCGGTGTCCACGTTGTGACAGATCCGGGGGATGGGGATGAACTCTCCCGAATTGCTGCTGCTGGTGGAGAACTGTCCCAAAGGAGCAGAGACCCTGGTCACCCGCTGCCTGCACATACTCACCGACAAAGGTACACGGACCATTCACCATTTAAAGTACCACCACAGCAGTACTGAATAGTGATTCTCTCGGTATTTGAAGTACTGTTACTGCAGTATCAACTGCAGTGATTCTGTCAGTATTTAAAGTTTTGGAGTACTGGAGTTATGGATTCTGTTTGTATTTAAAGTACTGGCACTCCAGTATTAACTGTGTTGATTCTGTCAGTACTTGAAGTACACAGGTTTGCAGTATTCCCCATTAATTCTGTCAATATTTGAAGTTAGTTACCGCAGTACTGATTCTGCCAGTGCTTATTACGGGTACCACAGAAGTGACAAGTGATTTTTGGCAGTCTGTTGCTGCAGTATTGGTGATAACGATTCTGTTAGTATTTAAGGTACTGGTACCACAGTATTGAGAAGGGATTCTATCAGTACTTATACTCTAGTATTTACTGGGCTGCTTCTGTCAGTACTTAAAGTGCCTCCAGCGAGTTTTGACTGTTGATTTTATATTTGAAGTTACTCTTACCGAGATACTGACTGTGTTGATTCTGCCAGTGCTTAAAGTACTGGTACTGCAGTACTTAAAGTACGGGTATCACAGTATCGCCCCTCCTCCCCCAGTACCTCCGTCTCCAGAGCTGGTTGAGCGGGTCCGAGATCTTTACCACAAACGCGTTCCTGACGTTCGCTTCCTGATCCCGGTCATCAACGGCCTGGAGAAGGTATGCAGACCATCCAGGGAGCCAGCTGGACCAGGGGGTTGGTGGTGCTTCTCCACTCACGGGGTCCTTCTCTCCTGTCCCACAGAACGAGGTGATCCAGGCTCTCCCCAAGCTAATCAAGCTCAACCCTATCGTCGTGAAGGAGGTGTTCAACCGCCTCCTGGGGACCCAGCACAGTAAGAACCCTTGAGCTCCTCCAGCATGCCTAGGTGGACCTTCGTGTTTGCCCTGTTGAAGCCCAGTGCTATTGCAGTTGTAGCTGTTGCCATGACAACAAGACCTTCAACAAGGCAATCTTTTTATCGAGGTCATCCGGCAGCTTCGGCTAAGTGTAGAAAAACACCCACACCTCCTCTTTTGAAAGGGTTCCTGCTGTTCTGCTCTGTCTGTTACCTCCACCCTTCCTTAGAAATATGAACATGCTCCTCTGTGTCTTCTAGGCGAGGGCAGCTCCTCTGTGTCACCTTTGACCCCAGGTGACCTTCTGATCGCCCTCCATAACATTGACTCCACCAAGTGCGACATGAAGTCCATCATTAAAGGTGTGTTTGAGTGTGAGCCGCCGTCACTGAGAAGGTGGACAACCACCGGACAGCACTTAAACTGTCCCAAAGGTCTCCCAAAAGTAGGAGGAGTCATCTGGAGAGGACCTGAATCAGAGATCTGGAGTAGTATGTGTGTCTGATGCTGTGTGTGTGTTGTGCAGCCACCAACCTGTGCTTCGGTGAGAGGAACGTGTACACGTCGGAGGTGCTGGCCGTGGTGATGCAGCAGCTGATGGAGCAGAGCCCCCTCCCCATGTTGCTGATGAGGACCGTCATCCAGTCGCTCACCATGTACCCCCGTCTCTGCGGCTTCGTCATGAACATCTTGTCCCGCCTCATCGTCAAGCAGGTCCAAGCCCCTGTCTGTGCATGGAAGATCCCTTCTTGTGGTGTTGCGTGGTTCCTCCAGGCTAATGGTTCCCATAGACTACCATGCATTGAGCTAAGCTAACTAGCAGGAGTAACGCGATACGGAGGACATGTATCTTCTCAAACTCCGGAATTCGTGTCGGTCAATAGCCTATTTCCTCCCCAGGTGTGGAAGTACCCCAAGGTGTGGGAGGGGTTTGTGAAGTGCTGCCAGCGGACCAAACCTCAGTCATACAGCGTCCTGCTGCAGCTGCCGCCGGCCCAGCTGAGCAGCGTGTTTGAGCGTTGCCCAGAGATGAGGGAGCCGTTGCTCCACCATGTACACTCCTTCACGCCCCTACAGGTAGGGACGGGTCCCCCAGGCAACTATCTCCACTTCCTGTGTCTGTCTGATTGTCTCCTCACGACCTGCCTGCCTGCCTGTGTGTCACAGCAAGCTCACATCCCGGCCTCCATCATGGTTGTCTTGGAGGCCAGCAAGAAGGAGACCAAGCCTACAGAGACTGGCGACAAAGAGGTGAAACTTTGCCCACAGGACAAATATCAAATCAAGTATCTTAGTGCCTAATTCCCCCCCCCTTCGGTTCCAACCGTCGACCAGATGGAGTCTGTTCCCGCTCCTGCCGCCTCCATAGAAGAAACAGGTGCCGAGGCGGCACCGGTGATCCAGCAGAAGGAGGGCGATCTGCGGGACGATGAGGAGCCAATGGAGCAGGAGGAGGCGGTGGCTGAGGCCCAGGAGGAAGCAGCTCCCTGCATCTCTGAGGTGGGGAAGGAAAGGAGCTCCTCGTGAAGAGCACTCGTCACTTGGGGGTTGTAAACCCAGCCTTGTCATCTGCAGGTGGACTCAGCCAGAGGCGGAGAAACGCCCTCCCCCGAGCCGGAGCCGTCTGAGGAGCCCATGGAAGTTCACGAACCGGAAGAGGTGCAGCAGGAGCAGGTGGAAGAGGCCGACGCTGCGGTGGATGCTGAGCCTGGAACCAAGGAGGCGGACTGAGCTTTGAGGACAAGACTGGGACGTTCTGCTCCGCAGCCAGTGATATCTGTAAAGGAACTCCCTCTGTTGTTTTTTTGTACCTGTAGAAGACTTATTTTCAGTACCTTCCCTGGCTGACATTGGAAAATAAAAATCAATTCTGTTCATTGCCCGGCCTGTGCTTCAGGACCAACAGGGTTGGAACTGTTGTCTGTGAAACTGATGGGGCCCTTTGTCATTGATCTCTCCGGAACGCCACGACTTTCTTCCCAGAGATGGGTTTTTGAAAGCAGGACAAATGGCCTGTTTCCATTCAAAAAGTGATGAGTGTCATTTAGAGTTCCTTAACTTCTTTTTTTTATATAACAAATCAGACGAATCAAAAGGAATACTTATTGGTGCATCATTCTCATCATGAACCCCATTCTTTCTTGGTTGTTAGCATCCTTGGCAGGGGGGATTTAACCTTGTTTGAACCAACACTGGGTTCCCGCCCTTGTCCTGACATTTATCATTATCAGCCTCCCCTTTTACCAACAGTCCCGGAACACCTAACAGCCCTCACGTTGGACTGTTTTCTAAATCATGAGGATGTTCCTTCCCCCCCCAAAACCAGAGAGGAACACCAGGCTTAGACACCTTAGCAGCACTGCTTCAGGGAACCAGGAGTTTCTACCCAGATGGAGCATCATCTGGTACCTGTATGTGGACTCCAGTCAACTATGAAGTGAGAAAGGGGAAGCTGTGAAATTACACGGGACGCACAATAAAGTAAGGATTACATCACTTCCAGGGTTACCTACTGTGAAAGCTGTGTTGTCACAGCCCAATGACCCTCAACCCTCTGTGAACAGGAAGCTCTCTCATCAAACAGGACTGCAGAGACATATTCAGTGAGCTGCGATCCCCCAATCAGGACCAGTATGGTGGTTCTCCACCAAGTCACGATTCGGATTATGACCGGATTGGTCATCGCCGTAAAATTGATCTTGTCTTTTTACAGGTGGCCCCATTTTGTACCAGAGGTCTATTTGTCACTACGTAGCACTGTCCTCTTGAGGTGAATGAATTATCAAAAATAAACAGTGAATGCTGAAGACAAGCTGCTGATGAGCTTTTCAAATTTATTTCGGGTACGTTGAGATCCGCAGGAGGAATGCTACTCTGACTTGGTTCCTCTGGATTGAACTGGGCAACTCAGACCAAAAAACGGTCAAGATTTATGCATGGCGCTACAGGCAAAAGAGTACATTGCTTTTAGGTCCCTTGACCCGAGTCTTAGTCCAACGTTCCATGATTAAAATATGCCAACATACGACATAAAAAGATTTGCCTGTATGTGTAAGAATAGCAATTATGTGTACAAAACCCCCATTCCCAGTATTATAAGGTCTATTAGTACTAATTCAATAGGCATCATCTGGAAGTTCAACATGAAGAGTAGTATCATAGGTGGCATGATCCCGTCACTCTTGGCACTCGGTTGGGTCATACGGTCTTAAATGACATTGCAGTTGCCCAGAGTACACACTGGGGAGGAGCCAGCTGTGATGACACCACGAGGAAGCACATGGTATCTGTGAATGGACAATGTTCTGGTGGGAATCCAAAAAGGGTCGCTTGCAAGGAGGGAGGTTTAGGAACCGCATCCAGACCCATTGGCTTTGCTGGCAACACAGAAGATGCTGCAGAATCAGCATCTTTTAGGGTGGCATTAGATGTTCCTCAAAAGATGCGGTAACCAGCTTTTGATACTCTTTCTTCTGTCTTTTCTTTTATGCTGAGTCCTTTGTGTTTCTCAGGACCATGGGGACGCTTACACAGTACAAGGGAACTACATCCGGGGCCTCGAGGCTCAGCCCCGACCGCAGAAGATGCTGCAGAATCCGCGTTTCTTTTGAGGGGAAATGAGATGCTCCTCAAAAGAGGAAGCGAGCAGATTTTCAATTTGCGAGTCTTTGATGTTCATGTGGACCAGCATGACCTCTGCACAGCCCCAGCGGTCACACAAGTCTTTGTACACCTTCTTATCTAGGTCTTTGAAATTTTTCTGCGTCACCACAAACTTAACATCCTTCACCGCATACCATATCTGTTCGGACAGTCTCTCGATGATGGGCTGGAAGTTGTCCACGGCTGTGTTTACTTCTGCCTCGCTGAACGTCCGGCAAACCAGCTTCTGTACAAAAACCCGGACGGCCATTCTTCTCATGTCCCTCTCTTGGACGGGCTCCGGGCGTGCTGGGCCCGGCCCGAGGATGTCCTCCCACGAGGAGGTCTGCGACGACAGCGTGCTTTCCACCTCCTGAACCAGTTTGCGGGCGTGGCTGTCAGCCTGAGTCTTCTCCCACCACTTCAGAACAGCCAGGAAAGCCATGATGCTGCGCCAGATCTCGTTGTACGTGTCGGCCCGCGATGAAGCCACGGACATGTTTTCGCCTTCGGACTCCTCCGGGACATCGTCCTCCGAGCGCTCTTCTACGCTGCAGATGTAGTGGTAGGCGTCATCGGTGAATTCTTTACACGTCGCCTCACTCAACTGGCTTCCAATCAAAGATTCGATACGATCATACATCCTTTCCATCCACTTGTTGCTCTCCCGTGGACTGCACTCTACCCCATTGATCAGCACCAACCACTTCAGCGTGCGCCCAAGAGAGGCTTTGGCCAGATTCTTGGTCGTGAACAGCTTGATGTGCGCCACTCCGCTTTTCCTCCTGGGGGTTTTGTACAGAGTGAGGTCTTTGGCGACCTCTCCCGCCACCTTCTCTATCTCCTCGGAGGGCCGGGCGTTGCCGTCCTCCTGCTCCACCTGATCCATAAAGCTGTTCATTTTCTCCTTTATGATGTCCTCGGCTATTTTGGTCTTGGATTCAGAATCGTAGGAATGGTGGGACTGGTAGGATGACGGTTGGTTATCCTTCCGCCGTCGACACGATGCTTTTGTACAGCTTTTCTTCACCTTTGCCATCATGTTTTTCAGCATGGAGAAGAAATGACCGAGCATAGCGTTCAGCCTGCACGTTGACGGGATGCACCGCTTATGTTTGCGTGTAAAAATGGAAGAGTTGACAGTGTCGGTGACCTCCGTCGCTAATATATCTTTCAGCTTTTCTGCGCTCTCGGATCTGACTTCCTCTTCAACGCCCAGAGCGTCCGCGAAGCCCTGTGGCAACGCGTCGCCCAAACTGGCACTGACTTTTTCCTTGGAGAGCTGCTCGCACGTGTTCTGAAGAGCCGACATGATGGTGTTGGAAATCAGAGTCCAGAGGTTGGTCAGTAGCTCCGCGGTCAAGAAGGTCAATGGCTCATCGGGCGAATTAAAAAGCAACAGCTGCCACTGCTCTGCGGTCAACTTGTCCAGGAAATGTTTGATCCGCGGGCGGAACATGTCCCTCTTAAACACCGGTAGCAATTCCATGTTGGATCTTGTGTTGTCAATGCTGTTCGTCATCATATTGTCTCTCTGGCTAACAGAAGCCTCTTGACTAAAATAGTCAGCCTAGATGCCAAACACCACCCTCGCCCGGACGTCATATACAAACTTTCATGGCGGCACATCACAAACACTTCACAGATTTCATAACTGTCCTCATGACAGATGTTTGACGATTGTCGCTTTTGCTTCGGCAGCTGTTGTCATCGCAGATATCGGCGTGGTGATGTCATCCACGTGGACGCCGGCTGGATTGGACACATCTTTGGCAGATCAACGGCAAATGCTGAGTCCCGAGTGCAACCCTAGTTGTACTACGGCTTTTCACTTTGGATAAAATCACCATAATCCTCTCTTAAAGTACTCGTGTCCATTCGGTTGTTTGAAACTGGCTGGGTTCGGTGGTCAGTTTGAAATGAATCTGATTCAAAAATTAGCTGTGACCTCACAGACAAAGCTCTTCCTCGACGGGACATCACAGCTTCCCGTTTCTATGTACTTTATGTATGGTTTCTAATTGGCTAAATCACAGCTCCCCAACCCATAATGTCCCCTCCTACAGAAAGACTAGTATGCCTCCTCAACCTGGCAACCAGAACTACCAGTCTCTTTTAGTTTCCTCCCTTCAGGCCGATCCCACCCGGACCTTCATCTGAAACAGGCGGGGATTGTTACCATCTGGCAAACAGCTAGTCAGGAAATGAAATGTCACTGGGAATGTCCGATACGGCATCTTTTGAAAATACAAGATGGCTGCCACCGATGGAGCGACCTGAACGGCCTGCAGTGGATATTTAGTTAAAAAGACACATTAAAACACACTCACACAACACACTCTCAAAGCTGCAGGTCCGGGCAACGTGTCAGGTCAGACCCTCAAGTCATTTACAAACAAGCTGGCAGATTTCCTGGACATCTTCAATCCATCCCTGCAGCTAGCCACAGTTCATCTGTGTTTCAAATCATCCGCCATCGTGCCTGTACCTAAAAAATTGTCCATCAAAATTGTCAATGATTATTGCCCTGTCGCCCTCACCTTTTAGGAGAACCACCCTAGGGAACATCAAGGATACCATTCCTTTGCGTCCAGAGGGGACCGCTGACAGAGGATGCTACCTTGATAGCGTTGCGTACAGCCCTCTCCCACTTGCATCTTAATTTCTACGCTCTTTGTGGACTTCAGTTTGGCTTTCAGTGCGGTAGTCCCTGATAAGCTGGTGCCGAAGCTCTCCAACCAACAGGTCTTTGGATGAGGGACGTTCTCACTAGCAAGCCTCATATGGTGAGAACTGGGGACAGAATACCATCTGTCCTGGTCCTGGACAAAGGTACATTGTAGGGTTCCGTGCTCAGCCCGGCATTCTTCACACTCCACTCATGATCACGCTCCCATCCACTTCGCAATCACCACCATGGTGGGTCTCAACAACCAGACTCACTAGTGACAGGAGATCCAGCACCTGACAGGATGGTATTCAGACAATTCACAATAGAGAGCATGAAATGTCTCAGTGCGATGGTGTGGTGCAGCTCTGGACAGGAAGGACTAGGCCACAGTGGTAAGGACAGCTCAGAAGATTGCAGGAAGTCCTGTTCCTGATACGCTGACAAGGTCCAAAAGAAGGCCAGGGGTATCACCGCAGATCCCAGCCACCCATTAATGGGCTGTTTGTATCCCTTCTGTCCAGGAAAAAGTATGGACACATACCATAAGTCAAGGACCACCAGACTCAGCCAGTTTCCTCCCCAAGGCTGTTGCACAGCATACGCCTGTACTCTGGTACGAGGTTTGGCCCATTTCGTCCAAAGTAGCGTTTGGCCACTTGCACTCTCAGAAGAGGTTGGCCATAGGGTTCCGCTACTTTATCAAAAGGACCAAACGGGAGATTTAAAAAAAAAAAAAAAAAAAAAGCATGACCTGCGTATTCTTAGGAGCATCTAGCAGTGAGGCCTTGCTGTTTACCCAAATGTTGGTGAGCATACGAGTTTTGGAACTGTAGCTCAAAGTCCATCTTTGCTCGAACATGATCTGACCTTTGGACATACACGCTAACAGTGATAGACAAGCAGGAAGGTGTGGACAGATAAACAAAAAACACTAAACTGGTGCTCTAGCCTCCCCGTGTGGGAGGTCACTCCCTTGCTCAGGCATCTCAGCTTCCCCTCCTCTGCTGCATGTATGCAAAGGTGCCGGGTAAACTCCCCAAAAATGTAAGGGGTATCAGGATGCAGTGTCAGACCAGTGAGTTGCTCAGCCAGCTGATAAATCTGAACGGATATCACAGCTTCCACCCAACCACCTTGTGAACTACCTTTCACAATGACACACACGGACAGCAATTTTGTGGTTTTAGTACGATTTTATTGCTTTAAGTATTTTGTCGGGGATGAAAACGCAATCATTCTTTTGAGAGAAACAAATGTCTTGTTTTTTTTTCTGAATGAACAAGTCTATTGCAGCACCCACTGACGGCGGGACCTTTGCCAGAGTGCCCAGCGGTGAAGCAGGGGGGAAGTCAATAGGCAGTGCACTAGAACATTTTTAAATCTGTGCGAGGGGATCGAACGTCCAGGTTTGGCGGTTTAGCTGCGGACGCAGAAGATGCTGCAGAATCCGCGTTTCTTTTGAGGCGAAATGAGATGTTCCTCAAAAGAGGCAGCGAGTAAATTTTCAGTTTCCGTGTCCTTAATATTCAGATGGACCAGCACGACCTCCGCACAGCCCCAGCGGTCGCACAAGTCCTTGTAGACTTTTTTATCTAGGTCTTTGAAATTTTTCTGCGTCACTACAAAAGTAACATCCTTGACTGAATCCCAAATTTGGTCGGACAGACGCTCAATGAGGGGCTGGAAGTTGTCCACAGAAGTGTTTACTTCTGCCTCGCTGAACGTCCGGCAAACCAGCTTCTGTACAAAAACCTGGACCGCCATCCTCCTCATGTCCCTCTCCTGGTCGGGCTCCGGTGGCTCCGGGGGTTCCGGCGCCTCGCTCAGGAGCTCCTCCCAGGTGGTCTGTGATGACAGAGTGCTTTCTACCTCCTCGACAATTTTGCGGGCGTGGCTGTCGGCCTGGGTCTTCTCCCACCACTTCAACACAGCCAGGTAAGACATGATGCTGCGCCAGATTTCGTTGTACGTTTTAGTCTTTTGTGAAGTCCCGGTTTCTCCCTCGACCTCCTTCTCTGGGACTTCCGCCTCTACCGGCACCTCCTCGGTTCCACATATGTAGTTGTAGGCGTCATCGGTTAATTCCTTACACGTCGTCTCACTCACCTGGTTCCCAATTACCGTCTCAACGCGATCATACATCCTTTCCATCCACACGTTGCTGCTCTCCCTTGGACTGGGCTTGACCCCGTTAGCCGCCGCGAGCCACTTCAGTGTGCGACCCAGACAGGCTTTGGCCAGATTCTTGGTCGTGAATAGCTTGATCTGTGCCACTCCACACCTTCGCCTGGGGGTTTTGTACAGAGTGAGGTCTTTGGCGACCTCTCCCGCCACCTTCTCTATCTCCTCGGAGGGCCGGGAATTGCTGTCCTCCGGCTCCACCTGATCCATGAAGCTATTCATTTTTTCCTTTAGGATACCCTCGGCTATTTTGGTCCTGGAGTCGGTGTCCGTGGAATCGTAGACCAGCGGCTGGTTATCCTTCCGCCGCTGACATGTTCCGTTTGCGCAACACCTCTTCACCTTTGCCATCATGTTTTTCAGCATGGCAAAAAAATGACTGAGCATAGCGCTCAGCCTGCACGTTGACGGGATACATTTCTTATGTTTTTCTGACACCAGAGAGGAGTTGACAGCATCGGTGACCTCCGTCGCCATTATATCCCTCAATTTTTCTGCATTCTCGGATTTGACCTCCTCCTCTACGCCTAGTTCATCTGCGAAGGTCTGTGGCAAGACATCGCCCAAACTGGCACTGACTTTTTCCTTGGAGAGCTGCTCACACGTGTTCTGAAGAGCCGACATGATGGTGTTGGAAATCAGAGTCCAGAGGTTGGTCAGTAGCTCCGCAGTCAAGAAGGTCAAGGGCTCATCGGGCGAATTAAAAAGCAGCAGCTGCCACTGCTCTGCGGTCAACTTGTCCAGGAAATGTTTGATCCGCGGGCGGAACATGTCTGTCCTGATCAACGGCAATTCTTCCATGTCTGATCGTGTGCTCTCAATGCCGTTTGTGGTCATGCTTGGTTTCCTGCAAATTTCTTAATTCAGATAGTCGACCTGGTAGCCAAACACGACCCTCACCTGGACGTCATATACAAACTTTCATGGCGGCACATCAAACACTTCACAGAATCTACGGCTGCCGTCATGACAGGAGTCAGACTGACAGTTGTTGTTTTTTTTTCCCGGAGACAGCTGCCGTCATAAAGAGTCCCGTCTCAATGACATCAACATCACAGACATCCTGCCGACCGAGGAGGTGTCCTTCTCACTGATGGGAAATACTTGTTGCTCATCTGCTGACATCACAGAGTTTTTGCAACCAGAAAAAAAAAAAAAACAACAAAAAAACAACAACTCCCTCCTACAAACTTTGCATACAAGTCCAGTGCCCGTTCTGAGGAGGCCGAGTGCAGATCAACTGTGACCTCATATCCTGTGTATCCTCTATGTGACCATTTCCGTTCCTTGCTCCACGGGCACAAGGAGCTGTGTTGTGACACAGGGAATCACTACGCTTTAAGTTAGCTTCCAGCTCCCGCCCCATCTTCCCCACTGAGATACCCCAAACACACCTGGGCACCCTGTGATATCAGAACTCCATTTTTCACAGCATTAGCCAGTGCAAGGACTCTGGACTTTAGGCACTGAAGTTAGATCGGATTTTTTGGATTTTTAATGGACTATATGACTTCATATCTTCATACACACTGTACGCCGTCTGTAAATGGGGGTTGCCCTTGGCTTACAGTGAATCAAGAAATGTGGGAAAGAGCTGCCCCCTTCAAGCATACATAAAGAGTAGCTGTGGCAGCAATGGATAATGGAGGGGTGGGATTGAGTGGAGATGCAGCTCTCTGGATGCTGAGGACCAAAACCCAAACTGGAATACAAGTGAGGGGGATAAGTCACACAAGGGGAAGCATGCCACTAGAGGGCGGAGGTCATTTACGTGAAGAACCAAAGAGAGCCGCAGGAGGCTATACAACATGCTGCACTTGCAAGATAGCATCAGTACACGACAGTGCTGACCTGCTGTCTATGGCCGGAGGCTGTGTTTGCTTCTTTGAATAAACAGTTTGAGAAACCAACAGCTCTGCTACTTCTGTTGACACTGCTGATCTCTCCTTTCCAAGCAGGACTACAATGGAGCTCCAGAGGAGAAAAACAAACAACACTCATATCAACTTCCTCCTTGAAGGCTCTGCACACCACTGCTTTTAGCAATTCATTTCAGACTACATCCATATTGGGCTTTTATTTTGAAAATCAAAACATATACATTTTGAGAAGGTACAGCCAGGCTGCGCCTTTTGGAAATATCTTCAAAGCTTTTTAGCGATTTATTTCAGACTACATCCTGAACGGGCTTTTACTTCGAAAGGCAAAATATTACAACCGGAAGCGCCTGGGCGGCTTTTTCTAGTTCGACTTCTGACTGTCCCCCGGAGTTTACCGACCGGTTCGAAATCCACCGAACTCTCCGATGAAAGCCGTCGTCCTGGCAGCCGGGTACGGCACCAGGCTGCAGCGGGACCTGTCGGCCGATGTCACCGGCCGCTTCTCCAGCCTGGTCGGCGTCGCCAAGCCGCTGCTTCCGGTGGGACGCAGCGCCCTGGTGTCCCACTGGGTTCGGGCCCTGAACACGTCCGGAACCGTGGAGCGGATCTACGTGGTGGTGAGTGGCCTTACCGTCGGCCTGCAAGCAGCATCACATTCGCAACGCTCCTCCGCTGCAACAAGGAACTTCCGGCTCCTGAATAGCGAAATTCCAGGGGGTTGGGCCTTTGTGGGGTCTCTCAGGGTTCCTCCCTGTCCAGTCACATGCAAGAGGTTCAGTGGAGACCCTGAATTGTGCAGACACATGAATGGTTGTATGTTTATTTAAGACTTGTGAATGGGGGTCAAGACTTGTATGTCTCTATATGACACATGAATACTAGGGTGAACAGTTGTATATCTTCAAATGTCATGGTCCAGGGCAAACACTGCCTCCCAGGAAAAGTGGCATAGATATCGAATGAATGAATTCCGAAACGAGTGAAATACATTTTAGAATGAATCAAAGTTTTGCTCTTTGGGTTTACTGGGACCTGGTAGGTGGAAGAAACCAAAGCATCTGTTAGCCCGTGCTAGTTTTTGAGGAGGATATCAAACAATACATCCAACCATGAACAGTTCTCTCCAACAAACCCATTTGCCCGCTCCTGTATTCTTCCCTCTGCAGACAAACGATCTGTACCGTGATGCTTTTGAAGAGTGGGCCGCTCAGTTCCCCAACGTCCAGGTTCTCAGCGATGGGACCACGAACAACGAGGTAATTGCAGTTTCTAGAGGCATCTCATTTCTAGACACTGATCCCTTTCCTACGCTGCTGGTGCCAAAAGTAGCTAGATGTTACATGTTTCGTATCATGCATGAACCAGACCAGAACCTGCTGGAGAACAGGTCGGTCCACAACCCCCCGGCAGAAGCTCTGGGTGTAGGACCGGGCACAAGTCCTTGTGCGGAGCTGCCGTGAGATGTGTTTTGGTGAAGACTTTGGTTCAAGGGTCTCTGTTCAGATGGCCGTCAGGAGAGATATTCTTATTTAGTGATAGCAGAAGAGAAGTTGCAGGTGTAGGAGCACTGCTTTTCTAGACATGGCCACCTTCTGATCCTTTGTTCCCTCACAGGAGCGCCTGGGCGCAGTGTCCTGCCTGCAGCTCGCTATCAAACACTTCAACATCGACGACCACCTGGTCGTGATCGGAGGGTATGCTAGATGTCGATCAAAGTGTAGCCACGGGACTTTGAGTGACTGAGGCCACTTCTCTGAATCGCAGCGACACCCTCTTCAAAGAAGATTTCAGCCTCAGGAAGGTGAACGCCAGCTTCTCCGAACTCCAGGAGACGTCCACCAACAGCTGTCTGGTCCTGTCCTATCAGTGCAGAGACAACGGTGGGTTCTCCCTGCTCTCCCACAGAAACACTCGTGACAATGTCCCGCCGGCCTCAGGGAACAAGTTGAAGGCATCTGGAAGCACTGAGGAGATGGGTCGCCACCTTAATAAGTCTTAACTTATGCTAGCTGGACTGTCTCCACGCTAATGTGGACAGTGAAAAGTAAATAATGACAAGACTAAAGGCCTCTACATGCTCCTCGGAACTTTTTTCTGGCTGCGAGAACAAAAGGGGAAGTTCTTGACGGTTCTCAAGTGGGCACGGTTAATGTTGAAAACTAGAAGCGTTATCTTACCCACTTCTCTTTTGGCTGGGCAGTGATGGGTGGCTACGAAAAAACATCCAGTCATGGTAAATGGTCTCAACTTGTATCGCTAGATAGAGTTCACCCTTTCGCACACAAACTCGTACTTACGGCAGCAGGCTAGACCATGGGGAGCAAACGGGTTCGATGTCTTGCCCAAGGACACTTCAATGTCCGAGGAATCCTGCTGTACTGATCGAGGCCCAGTAAGGCATGTAGGAAAAGCACCTGGTTTTGAGGCACACAGAGGGATTCTTGGAGTTGCCAGAACTTTGCGCACAGGAAGGAGCGTCTGTCCAAATTGCAGCAGCTCCACACTTACATGAAATGAGCAGCATGGTGGAATTCACAAACTGACAAAAGTCAAACTGAACTGTAATTTGTGCAGAAACACAGAAATATGGAATACTGGAGGTGGACGGTGACCTCCGGGTTCTCTGCATGAAGGAGAAGCCTCTGCCAACGGAGACCACGTCCAGAAATGCAGTACGTTTACTGAATATGAATAGGAACACTGCCACTGTGATAAACCAGATCATTTGTAGGGTATTTATTGTAAGTAATCACAAATATCACTCATTGTCTGCTCCTGCGTTCCAGTGCCCTTGTTTCTACATGCTCTCCAAGAACAGCCTCCCACTTTTGGATATATTTCTGGAGGAAAAGAAGGTCATTTAAAGAAAATCAATTGCCTGAATAAAGAACAGTTGCTGTGTTTAATTCTATTTTTTGTTGCTAAACCCTTTTTTTTTAACTCCATAGGACGCTCCTATTGAACAGAAAGACGCTCCGGGAATCCTCATCTCCTGGCTGGTTCACAGGTAATGTCTGGGTAGCCAGGAGGGTTTAACTTCTTCAAATATATTATTTTTCCAGATTTTGGTTCTGTGGGGTCTAGATCACAGCTTTGGAAATGATGTGAGGTTTAGAATCCACCTGGAGGAGAAAGAAACGAGCACCGCTTGTTCCAGCCACAGGCTAAACGCTGTGTCACAGCTGCCAGTAGCGACTTTAGCTAGCAGAAACCCCAGATACCACCGATTTAGCTAATCATCGCAGCCGTTTTCTGTGGGAAAACTACACTTACTTTTCGGGAATGGGACTCGTCGATTTTCGCGGTGCTGAAAATGTGCCCGGACGTTGCATACTGGCTTACAACGGTGGCAGCACTAGCATCCTTAGCGGTAGCTGCTAGCCAAGCTGCTAGCTTCCACAAAAGTTTGCTCTTTTAGAGTCTACGATTTCCCCAAACTTGTTTCTGAATCATCTCTGCTTTAAATTATAAGCACAACTTTGCAGCCCTCCTCCAAATATTGCTTCTGTGACTCGGAGCCTGCTTTCGTAGTCGCCTGAGCATCACAATTATTTACATAATTGCGTGGGAGTAAAAAAAAATACATGAAAATGATTTATTTTATCACAACACTGGGTGTTCTGCTTGTGCACTGGCTTCCCAGGAGGCCAGTTTACATCCATCACATTTCTGGGCGCTTCGACGTGGGAAACCTGGCATCCTACACCGAGTGCGACCGGTACTTCAGGGAGAAACTGGTCAGCGAGGAGTCGTACATGGTGTAGAGGAAGACGGCGCTACCCCACCTTCCGACTGCCATCTTTACTGTCACCAAATTCTATTCACCGACGGACAGGGCGAGAAGTCTGGAGCACGTGTCCGATGCCTTCTCCCGCCGGTTCTCCATTTTGGCAATGCGAGATCCGAACTGCATGGCTCTCTTGGGCAGCAGGGCAGACGCACCCAGGCCCAGCTGCCGGGCCGCCCGGCGGAGGAGGAGCTTCTCCCCGACGCCGCGGGGCAGAGAGAGGTTGGCCTTCGCCCACACCGGCAGGGAGTTCAGGTAGCTCACCACGTCTTCGTCCAAATACGGAAACCTGGGATCGGACGGAGAAGACGAATCAGTGGCGAGATCGTTCTTTTCTCTAGCCTTCATTAGCAAGGACCTAGAAGGCTGGATCTGGATTTTCAAACCCTTCCGTTGGAAGTTTATAATACACACTACTTTCTTTAAATAAATATGATGGTGACATTTCATGGGAGTATTTTCATTTTTTTTTTCCTTTGTATTTCCAATTTCCTCAGGTTCTGCTCCGATCCAGCAGGGATCCAGACCCTGTAGCTCCTGAATTTGACCACTAGATTTCACAGGGAATGCACTACATGCTAGATTTCGATCCATATTTAAGCTAAATTGATGCTGTGATGGAGAATCTACGTATATAGTTCTTTCTGTGCATTTACCATGAAGCCGATGTTTTAGGGTCAAAGGCTAAGAGACAGGCGGGTACCTGGCTTCCTTCCCGTGATCGGCGATCACTCGGTCGTCCCTGCCCAAGTTCCTGGAGGAGATGCGGTCCAGCTCCATGGCCAGCTCCCTCAGCAGACCCCCGTGGCCGGAGGCATGGAATCGGACCCGGTGCCTGGAGTACCCGGCCAGCTGCTCGTCGGCACCGAGACCCGTCAGGATCACCTGCAGTAAACAGACCGAGTTCACAAACGTGACAGGACAACAGCTGCACGCGTACGAGCAGACTGTTTAGAACAGAACCTGGACAACACGTTGACACATGAGCAGGAATCCGTCACGATCACAGAGAATACTATAGAAATGTTGATAAGCTGAGGGCAACATAGGCACTTGCTATTGGCTGAGAAACAACCTTGCATGTAAACTTGTAACTGTTCCTGAAAACTAATGAAACTCAAGGTTGATCCTTCGTGTCCTGAACAACACATCATTAACCTTGAAGATGGGACGAAGATGCTGATGGAGGAGGTTTGGGAAGTTTTTCACGAGGTGCTCTATCGCTTTACTCACTGGCTACACAGTTAAAGCTTCAGTGTAACGTGCACACTTTGCTACACTTTATGGATAAACTCCATTTATGGGCGGAGTGAAGCCGCTCCGCTTTCTAAACCATCAAACCGTTCCTGACAGGCTTTGAAAGACTCTTCCAATACCTGGTCCATCCACATTCCCACTATCCGCCGCACCTGGCGATGACTGGCGAGTCTTTCAAAGATGACAAAAAGATGACGATCTTGGACAACCTTGTAAGTCAAGGTTCAACTCTTTGTTCTCACCTTCGCTGATGAGGTGAAGCTCCTCCTTTGGTCATCGTCAGCGATGACGCTGCCCCGCCCCCTGGCCGCGAACCACACAGCACAGCCGATGCTGTCGTCCAGCACCGTGTCCAGCGGGTGTACCAGGTGGTTGACGTGGTGGTGCCGCATTTCCCGCAGCTCGCCAGCCGTCACGTCCACTTCCACGAAGTTCCAGCGCCTGGTAGGGCAAAGGGCGCGGAGCTCTGCCAGCCCGGCCCAACCGCTGATCCTGTCAGGGACGTCAAAGGGTCCTGACGGTGTCTTGGGCGTCTCTGGCGTCTCGCCTCGGTGTCTGTCGGCTTTCCTGGACACCGTCTTCTGTGGCTCCTGTTGCTGGAACGCCACGTTGAGAAGGTCAATGGGCTGATGAGCGGGGAGGTGGCGGTCGGCCAGGACGGCGAGGACCATGGAGTCGATCCCGCCGGAGAACAGAATGGCAACGGCAGCTTCGTCAAGTTGCGGGGCGCCCTGGGCCTGGACCCGTCTTCTCACTGCCTCGCCGAGAATGTCCAGGAGACCCGTCACCTGGTCCGGCTCCTCGGCCTGGGCTAGGAGAAGCTCTGGGGACAAGCCTGAGCGAGACGGCGCCTCCATCGGTGTGGAGGTGTTCAGGGGGGACACGGGCAGAGCGAGGACCAGCCCCTCCCGGTTCATGGAGACCCCGCAGAGGCAGCTGGTCTCCAACGTGGAGGGGTCAAATCCGGCTCGGGACCAGGGGAAGACCTCAACGTGATCCAATCCCGCCTTCAGGTCCACCCTGAAGACACCCGCGGCCGGAACTTCCTCCCACACCACCTTGGACCGGGTTGCCACGGAGGTTAAGATCAGAGCTTGCAGATCGGAGTCCAAACTCCACAGCAGACTCCGTCTTCCGAAGAAGTCCCTGCCGAACCAGAGGTAGTCTCCGGCTTTCTGGTAGTAGATGAAGGCCCAGGGTCCTCGCAGGGCCGCAACCACCGACAGAATCGTCTCCGGGCCACCGCCGGCGGAACCCAGCTTCTCCAGTACCACGGCGGTATCGTTCTGCTCTGGCGTCACGGGCAAACCCCCGAATACCTCGCCGTTCCACAGCAGGATGTTTCCGTCCTGATCCTGCAGCGGCTGTGGGGTCAGGAGACCCCTCATGTGGAGGACGTTGGCAGAGAGCAGACAGCGGTATTGGAGGTCTGGGTCGGTGACCACCAGGTCCCGGTCTGAATCCGGGCCCCGCCTCCCCAGACGTTCTCGCACTGCTTCGTGGTTATTGAGCCTGACGGCGGGCCCGCTCAGCAGGCAGAAGATGCCACACATGTTTGAGGTCCTGGTCACATGTCCTGGAGGTTCTTCTTCATAAGATCCAGCTCCTCTGCAGAAAGACAAAGGAGCATCAACACCGTGCCGTCTTAACATCTGCAAGACCAGGAGCAGCCTGATGTCAGCAGAAGATGTGTGTGTGTGTGAGTCGTTCAGTAGGACATGATCCGCCTCCGTAAAGGACCCCACCTCAGCTCCACACTGGATAACAGTGTGCCTAATAATTATATCTATCTTATATATATACATATATATATATATATATATATATATATATATATATATATATATACGTACACACACACACAGGACTGTCTCTGAAAATTAGAATATTGTGATAAAGTTCTTTGTCTTCTGTAATGCAATTAAAAAACAAAAGTGACTTTCTCATGATATTCTAATATTTTGAGATAAGACTTTTGAATTTTCTTAAGATGTAAGCCATAATCAGCAATATTAAAATAAAAGGCTTGCAATATTTCAGTTGATTTGGAATGAATCCAGAATGTATGACATTTTTGTGTTTGTAACTGCATTGCAGAAGATAAAGAACTTTATCACAATATTCTAATTTTCTGAGACAGTCCTGTATATATATATGTACTACACACGACTCAAAACAAATCGATTACTGCACATAGGTGAGCAGGAGTTTTAGATGAACACATATTGATCATTCATGTGGCCACTGATGCAAAAGTAAATAAGAGAAAGATCATATATATATTCATATATATATATATATACACACACACACAAACACATACATACAGGCACATACACACAAACACACATATATATCTGTGTGTGTGTGTTTGTATGTCTATAGACCATCACATTCTCTGTATATAATAGCAATGTATATATATATATATATACACATATATATATTCAACCAAAAATCACCCATCTTGTGAGATGTGGATGGGTGGATGGATGTCTGTTTTAAGTCGGGGAACAAACCCGCAGACCTGCTGACAGACTTACTTTTGCAGGAGGTCTGTGTTTGTCCTCTGTCGGCCAGGAAGAAGATGTTACTGTTCCTCTGCTGCAGGTAGACCCTCTGACATGGAGGCACAGAGAAGTACCTCAAGTACTGCAGTAATCTGCAAGGTGCTCTACACGGTTCAACCTCGTTCCAGAAAGGCCCGGGCGTTGGACCACCGGGTAGCTCTTTGGATTTTTGATCTTGGATCTACTCACCCTGCCCTTCTTCAGGTTCGAGAGCTCGTCCACAATGATTTTCTTCTCCTTGATCTGAGAGACAGGAAATGATTGGTTTCCTCCTCTTCTCTTCTAGGCTGCCCTCTGCAGATGCTTCAGCCAATCACCTGCCTTCATCTAACCCCAACTAACTGCCATTGCCCTCAACTTCATCCTCAATCTAATATCATTGTTTGTTAACCTTTAACATTTTCAACCATTTTCTGAGTTTCTTTTTTAAGACAACAAAAAATAGCGCATCCTTTCCCTCGTTCCTACTGACTGCAGTTCAGTAGGCGAAAAGGGTACTTAAAAAATACATATCATAAATTTCACAATAAATATACCTAATTAAAAGAACAGTTTTCTCGGTTTAGTGTCTTATTTCGAGTCAGAAGCCGATTACCTGCCAGAGAACGGATTGTGGGACTGAAACACATCGATCAACTGACAGGTGAGCAGAAGTTATCGATGAACACATATCGATAATTCATGACGTCACTTATGCGTATGAGAAGAAGACAAAGGGCTGGGAAAAATATTTGAGAACAAATATTTACAAAAATAATAAATAAAATAAGAATAATATATTAAAATAATATAAGAATTAATATGATAGTTTAAAAAAATGAATTGCACAGGGAATCTAGCTAGCTAGCAGCTAACGTTGTTAGCACGAGCGAGCATCGGCTTGCGAATGCCTCCGGTCGCAGCTACCTGACGATTCAGCTCCTCCTTCAGCCCGTCCAGCCCGTCGTCGACTTCTTCGCGGCTTTTAAAAGACATTTTAATTTAAATAAAAAAAAGGCAGTTGGGCTAAAGTTAGTAGCCGGACTGTGAATACATGCGCCGGAAGCGGTGTCTTCTTCGTTTCGTTTCACGGCGGTTCGCAGACTCTCTGCTGCCACCTAGCGGCGGGGGGTGGTAGCGACACCGCCCACAAATAACTGAAACAAATAAAACCCAATTGTATTGTTGTCATATCAACACTGCATTTGAATTAATTCTGAAGAAATGTTTATCTTGAATTATAGAAATAGGTAGATAGCAAAAACTATATTATGCAATCATTGTAGAGCAGGATAATGTTATTGTGTTGAAATATGTGTGTGTGTGTGTGTGTGTGTGTGTTGGGGGTGTCGGGGGAATTGATGCCCCGAGGGGCATTCTTGACCCGCACCTTCTTCTCCTGAATGTCCGCAGGTCACATCATCGGACGGAGTCAACACCCTGGCAGCCAGTCTGACGGCCTTCGAACCTGCGCTGCCAAACACACCTGTCCAACCCGCCATGCCATTTATTGCCACACACACACACACACACACACACACACACACACACAAACACACACTGACTTGTATTGATCGGACACAGCTGTTCACTGTTTGCTGATTTGTTACCTGGAACAAGTTGTTGGACACAAACACACACACACACACAAAAGCATAAGTCACCGCCAGGGGTCGTGACCTCCCATGTTTATTGTTCCTCAGCAGAACAGGTTCAATTGCAGCTGCAGGTCAGAACAACACGGCGGAGGACCCGTCACTCTGGTCCCACCACACCCTGGAGATGGTGATGGTCCTTGCATAAAGATGATAAAAACCCTCATTCCAAAAGCTCTGGAGAACCTCAGCCGACCGGAACCCAGCTCGGGGACGAGCACGTCATGGAACCCGAGGAGGAACCCAAGTCTGGCGTCAGAGATGGGGAACTGAAACCATTCAAACTGACAGTCCAAGAGACATTACTTCAGGTTGAATTTTGAAGAGGAATCTTGGTCTAGAATCCAAGTTTTCTCTGGATTTAAAAGACAGTTTGCAGACGGGATGAAGAAGGTCCCATTTTTCTCCTTCAATCCCTCCATCCATAAACCTCCTCTCTGGTCTTCTGCCAGACCTCCTCAAACATCAATGTCCTCCCACCCACATCTCCACCATCCCTGCTCTTTCAATGTACAAAATGTCCCGGCCTGACTTCTATCTCCAGATCATCCAACATGTTCTGTCCCTCTGATGGACTCCCATTTAGAACCTCCAACATCTCCAGCGCTTCCTCCTGTCTTCTCCACCCTTTCCCAGAACCAACACCATCAGCATTGGTCTCCACTCTGGTCAAGTCACACTGGACTCCAATGGCGAAGTTTGGGAAATATACGTCACCTTTGTGGTTGGAGAAGAAACACATGGGGAAGGAGGTGTTATAAACATGTTTAGAACATATTTACAAACCTGTTATAAACATGTTAGGCATGTTTCCAAACTGTCAATAAATGTGTTATAGAAATGTTATAAACATGTCCTAAGAGCATGTTATAAATGTGCTTATAAAAGTGTAACTGATGTAAGTACGATCTAAGCTTTTTATAAAACACGTTTATAAATTTATTGTAAACAGATTCTAAGCATGTCATAAAGTGTCTATAAACTTTATAAATGTGTCATGAGCACGTTACAAATATTTTAAATGTGTAATTGTGTTATAAACATTTTTATAAAGTGCTCCACAGGTTATCAGTGTCATAACTTATGAAGGGAAGGTATAAATAAGTTTATAAACATGTTAAATGTGTTTTAAGGATTTGTATAAACGTGTTCTAAACATGTTTGTCAAACATCTATAAATGTGTTATAAACACATTTCAAGGGTTATAAAGTTGTGTTATTATTATGTTCTAAGCATGTTAAAAATTGTTGTAATTTGGATTTTAATGTCTTCTAAACATGCTTCAGACATGTTTAAAAATACGTTCATAAAAGTGTTCTAAACAGTTTTACATATGTTATAAACCTGTTATGAATTGTTGTAAATGTGTTATAACAGGTTTATAAAATGTTAGTCATGTTATATTAGAAAACTCTTATAAACAGTCACACATGTTATAACCATGTTCCACATAAATGCTGTGCATGGGGTCAGGGAGCCTCGCCCTCCTGCCCTCGGGGTCAGACGTCTTTAAAAGCTCCTTTGGCTCCAAACAAAATACAGAGAGAAGGAAAACATGCACACACACCTGAGGTTTGGGCGGTGTCATGGCCGCCGCTGGGCATGTTTTTGATGCTTTTTACCACGCTAAGATCCCACCTGGTCGCAGCCTTCAATAACATGTCATTAGCAGGCCAGCTGACACCAGAGATGCACAAATGCAAGTCATTCTTTCTGTGTGTGTGTGTGTGTGCGTGTGACACACATTGCATCTCCATTTCAGTAAACAACCCCCCCCACCCCTGGGGTCAGGTCAATAACAGTAGATATTCCTGCCAAGTGTCTTAATCACGTGCGTGAACCATGTCAATGATTGACGCTGTTCGTCCCCCCCAACGCCACCACGCTTTACCTCCATACGTCGAGTGGCAAACCCCTGTGGCAGGAAAGTGTGTCAGGTTTGCGTGTCCTTTTTTAAAAAAAGAAAAAAGAAATGATGTCGCTTGTTGACGTTGTGCTGGAAACCTCTGTCATGTTTCCGCAGCAACCGCATGACCAGGGCGAGGGCCGTGTGAAATGGTGGAACAAAAAAATAACGTCAAACTTCTTGTGACGTTCCTTTTTGCACCTGTGTGCAGGTTGACTCCTCGAGTTTGCCCCCTCCCCTCCGAGTTGCCACCCGTGGGTCCATTGAGTAGGCCTCTGAATGCGCCACAAGGTACCATGTCCCCAACCCCCAACTGCCAATTATGTCCTACCAACTGCCCCAAAGTTGCCCCTAGTTGCCACGAGAGGTCCCCTAAATGCACAAAAGGTGCCCTGTACTTCCACTAACTGCCACCAAGTTTCCCCTGTACTACTGCTAGCTACCACTACCCCCCCCCCCCCCCCCCCAACTGCCCCACAGGTGCCCATTTCTGCCCCTTCCCCCCTTAGATGTCACCAAGTTGCCCCTGGTTGCCACTGGAAAGCCCGAAAGGTGCTCAAACTCACCCTGAATAAGTCCCTTAGTTACCACGAGAGAGCCTCCAAGTTGCCCCAGCAGCCACAAGAGGGCTCCTACATAGCCCCAAGTTGCCCAATATCCCCCCAGTTGCTACTAGAGGACAAACCAAAAATACCCCTAAGGCACCCTGATCCCCACCTAGTTGCCACAAGAGGTCCCCTAAATGCACCTCCCTTAAGTGCCACCAAATTGCCCCTGTACTCCTGCTAGCTCCCACTTGAGGGGGGGGGGATGTTAACAATCACCAGGGCATTTCTCTCTTCCTAACTTCCCCCACGTTACCCTCTACTCCCTAGTTGCCACATAGGAACTGCCCCCAGGATTCCCCCTTTCCCTTCTTAGCTACCACTTGTAGACCCTTAACCACCCCCTGAGTTGCCCCACAGCCCTCTAGTTGCCACCAAAAACCCCTTAAATGCCACCAAGCCGCTTCTGCACTTCCCCTCAGTGCCACTAGGGCTCCATTTGACCAACTGACCTGCTCCCTCCCCCATCCCATCCTTATCACAATAAGCACCCTGGCTCTGCACGCCAGGCAGGCTCAGACACGTCCGACTGCAAGGCGAATCCTTGAATGCACCACATAACACATGCAACGCCTATTTCTCGTATCACCTGCGCGGAATCTATTGTGTGTGTGTATGTGTGTGTGTGTGTGTGTGTGAGAGAGAGACGTCCCCCGCCCCCCTGCGGTGGGAGGGCCCCGCCGTGCTCCCGATGTAAATAATGGCTCGGGGGGTGGGGAGGGTATATCCGAGGCGGGACGTAAACACCACCGCAGTCCGCTGACCGACCGGTCCCGACACCGACACCGGCTCCCGGAGCAACCGACGTGTCTTTCCAACTTCAGCTACAGTGCTAGCTAAGTTCGGAGGGGGGGGGCCACCGGGAAAGACGCGACCGACCGACCGACCGACCGACCGACCGGGATCCCCATCCGCTGCCGCCCCCCTACATCCATCCATCCCGCATCAGATCCGGGTTTTTCTACCGGGGTACCGTTGAGCAAAGCATGGAGGCGTCCGCGGCCAAGACCAAGACGTGCTGCGGTGAGCCACCGCCGGTTTGCAGAGGATAGGAGGAGGAGGGGGGTCGCCGTTTAACGGGGAGCGTACCGTGGCTTAGCAGGGGCGGATCGGGGAAAAACGCGGGTCGAAGGGCAGATCTCGCCCCCCCCCCCCCGGCCACCCCGGATCATTGAAAATAATCCACTGCATTTCTGATTTATTTTTGAAGGAAAAAAATGTTGGATGAGATGGTGCTCTCCACAAAAAAAAAAAAAGGGGGGGGGGGGGTCGTCGGATTTTTTTTTTGGGTGACAGACATTTTTATTTTGCCGCCGCTTCCCGTCTGCAGAGTCCATCAGGGAGTTCTTCACCTCCGCCAAGTTCCTGATCTACATGGGACATGCTCTGTCCACATGGGTGAGTGGAAGCGGCCGGTCAGTCACACCCCTATCCGGGAGCCGAGAATGGTATCTCCCAGAGCTTTCACCGGACTGCGGTTCATCGATTAATGAACCCCACCAAAAAATTAAATGTTGCCGGCTTGTGATCATAATGGATTTTTTATAGATGATTTCACCTCATCGTTTATTAACCGACATCCGATTCAATCAGTTTTGAAAAATCAAACGGCTGATTTTTTTGATCCGGTCCCCCCCAATAATGGAGAAATAATTGCGCAAAAATAAATTTCCTTCCTGCAGGGCGACCGTATGTGGAACTTTGCCGTAGCTGTCTTCCTGGTGAACCTGTACGGGAACAGCCTGCTGCTCACCGCCGTCTACGGCCTGGTGATTGCCGGCTCTGTGCTGCTGCTCGGTGCCATCATAGGGGACTGGGTCGACCGGAACCCCAGGCTCAAAGGTACCGGCGGGCCCTTATTATGTTATTGTGTAATAAGTGTGTAATAAGCGTGTAATAGACTTGTAGTAAGCGTAGAATGAGGTTCCATTTGTGGTGCAATTACAAAATCCTGTCCTGACAACATGCTCATGTGTGTGTGTGTGCTGCATAATGTCCGCACAGTGTGTGTAGCTCTTGCATTGTGTGTGTGGACAGTGTCCACAGTGATATAATGACCCCCCCCTCCCCTCGGTCTCACACACACGGGTGGTGTCGGTGGGGGAGCTGGCAGAGGAACCCGGGTCCCGATGAAGGGGACCTGTTGTTCCCGTTGTCTCTGATTCTGGTCCCGGTCCTGGTTCTCCTCAGTGGCCCAGACGTCCCTGCTGGTCCAGAACACCTGCGTGATATCGTGCGCCGGCCTCTTCATGCTGATGTTCCACTTCAGGGAGCCGCTGGAAGAGCTCTACGACGGCTGGATCCTGGTGAGCAAAGAGACGGTGAACCTCATCTTCTGAGGAAACGGGCCTCGGGTTCAAGCCAGGGGAGCGAGGAATGAGGGTGGGAGGGGAAAGAGAGAGAGAGAGAGAGAGAGAGAGAGAGAGAGAGCGAAGTGAAACAGGAGACCGAGTGTCTGGTTGAACGGCTGCAGTCAGCAGGTTCTTGAAAGCCTGTCACATGACACACACACACACACACACACACACACACAGTCTGGACAGGTCCAACTGCATTCTGTGTGTGTTTTCAGACCCAGGCACCAAACACATCAATCATCCCTAAATTACTGTGTGTGTGTTTTGATGCGCCCCCCCCCCCCAACCCTCCAGCTATCCTGATTGGTTCACGGCCACCCCGAGGTCACATGACTTCCTCAGCTCCCACCTTTTCCTCTTTCCGTCCTCACCGGAAGGAATGAAGGCCATCTCCATGGCGACATGCTCTGAACTGTTTCTTCTGCCCATCTCCGCAGACCGGCTGCTACATCCTGGTCATCTCCATCGCCAACGTGGCCAACCTGGCGAGCACGGCGACCTCCATCACCATCCAGAGAGACTGGGTGGTGGTGGTGGCAGGACAGAACAGCAACAAGCTAGCAGGTGGGAGGTCACGTGACCGCCGCCGAACAGGAAGTGAAGGGAAAAGTTGGTTGAACCCGCCCCCTTTTTGCCCTCCCCCCCCTCAGACATGAACGCCACAGTGCGGATCATCGACCAGCTGACCAACATCCTGGCGCCGATGCTGGTGGGGCAGATCATAGCGTTTGGCTCAAACTTCATCGGTTGTGGCTTCATCTCCGGCTGGAACCTGCTGTCCATGTGCGTGGAGTACGGCCTCCTGTGGCAGGTCTACAAGAAGACGCCGGCGCTCGCCGTCAAGGCAGGCCAGAAGACGGAGCAGGCGCAGGAGCTGAAGCAGCTGGGCGCCGTGCGAGGTTTGGGCGCGAGAGGAAACATCTGGGAGCGTCCGGGTACGAGTCCACTTGGGTTGAGCGAACGCTCTTTGGCTATTTGCAGATGGAGAAGGTAGCCTGAGCCCGGAGGAGTCGTCCCAGCCTCTGATGACCGACTCCCCTGTGGCACCAGTGGAGGCCAAACCCAGCGGGTGGTGGCACCAGGCTACCGAGCCCCTTCGCACCTTCCGCTCTGGCTGGGTGTCGTACTACCATCAGAGCGTCTTCCTGCCTGGCATGTCGCTGGCGTTCCTCTACATGACGGTGCTGGGCTTTGACTGCATCACCACGGGCTACGCCTACACCCAGGGCCTCAACGGCTCCGTGCTCAGCCTGCTCATGGGTGCCTCCGCCATCTCCGGCATCTGTGGCACCGTAGCCTTCACCTGGGTGCGCAAGAAGTGCGGCCTGGTGCGGACGGGCTTCTTGGCGGGTGTGGCCCAGCTGTCCTGCCTCCTGCTGTGTGTGGCGTCCGTGTTCGCGCCGGGGAGCCCGCTGGACCTCAGCGTGTCGCCCTTCGCCGATCTCTACATGGCGCTGATAGGTGACAAGTCTCTGCCCGAGGCTGACAGCAGCCTCACCGGCGTTGCCAACCTCAGCGCGACGGCCGGCACCACCTTGGCATCGCCCCTGGCCCCCGAGCTGCCCCCCCTGAAGTCCTACATCTCTGTTGGCCTGCTCTTTGCCGGCGTCATCGCTGCCAGAGTCGGTGAGTGTGACCTCCAGAACATTCTGACCCTTCCATCCGGAACCTCATCTCTAGAGCCTTATGTCCAGACCTCTGACTCCAGACCCTTCCTTCCAGAACCCTCTGCTCAGACCTTTGACTTTGGGACTTCCTTTCTAGATCATTCTTTTATGACCTTTCCCTCCAGACCCCTCTGTCAAGAGCATCCCTACAGGTTCTCTCTGGAACCTTCTTAACAGAACCTTCTTCCCAGAACCTTTTCTCCAGACTCTTCTTTCCATGCCCTTCTATCCTGAACCTCACTCCAGACCCTTCTCTCCAGAACCTTCCCAACAAGACCTTCCTCCAGGAATCTTCCATTCAGATACTTCTCTCCAGACCCTTCTTCCCAGAATCTTGTCTCCACAACCATCTTTCTAGACCCCTTCCTTCAAAATCTTCTGTACAAATCTTTTGTCTCAGGACCTTCTATTCAGAGTCCCGTCTTCAGCACCTTCACTCCAGAACATTCTCCCCGGATGCTTCTCCAGAACCAAAATGCCAGAACTTTCCCTCCAGACCCTCCTCCACAGACCCTTTCTTTCTAGAATCCTTCCCTTCAGAGCCTCCCTGCAGACCCACCCTCAAGAACCTTTCCCCTCAGACCCTTTTTTCCAGAACCCTCTAGCTAGATCCCTCCATTTAGTACCTTCAATCCAGAACATTCTCTCTATGAGATCTCTCCAGGGCTCTGCCTCCAGACCCTTCTTTCCAGAACCATCCCTTTAGACCCTTTCCTTCAGAGCTTTCTTTCCAGAACCTTCCCTCCAGGCCTTTTTTTTTCCAGAGTCTTGTCTCCACAAACATATTTCTAAAACCTTCCCTAAAGAACCCTCTTTCCAGATCCCACCTTCCAGACCCTTCCGTCCAAGCCCCTCTCTCTAGAACCCTCCCTCGATTGCCATCATTAGACCCTTCCCTCCAGAAAAATATTTCTAGACCCTTCCATTTAGAACCTTCACACCAGAACATTCTCTCCAAATGCTTGTCCTCAGTGCCCTGCCTCCAGACCCTTCTTTCCAGAACCCTTCTTTCCAGAATGCATCCTTCCAGAACCCTTCTTTCCATACCCCTCCCTCAGAACCTCCTTGTTTGGGAGGCTGAGCAGTAATTTTGAAATCAGAAACTATTAACCCTGAAACCTAGAAATTACTGTCCAAGAACAGAATGTGAAAAAAGGAAGTGACCCAGAGTGTGTCTGAGAGCTTCCTATTTTGGCCGGCTCTTCCCCAAGCCCATAATATGACTTTCTAAAGCTCCAAAGTGCGAACAGTTTCCAGGTGGAGCTGAAGGGGCCGATAAGACTCCTCTTCCTCCCGTAAAGCCATAAAGGTTTCTGCAAAAACGGCTTCCTTAGGCAGCCTCAGCGGGTCCACGGGTTCACCCCGCTTGCCGCCATAATGTCGACCTTTGGCAGCCGTAAACGGCGAGCTGGTTCCGGTGGTGCTAACGCCTCTGTCTTCTTGGCAGGCCTGTGGTCCTTCGACCTGACGGTGACACAGCTCATCCAGGAAAACGTGGCGGAGTCGGAGCGGGGTGTCATCAACGGCGTGCAGAACTCCATGAACTACATGCTGGACCTGCTGCACTTCATCATGGTTATTCTGGCCCCCAACCCCAAGGCTTTTGGCCTGCTTGTCATCATCTCTGTCTCCTTTGTGGCCACCGGCCACGCCATGTACTTCTGCTTCGCCTTCAAAACCCTCGGCAGCCGCCTTTTCCTCTGCTGCTCGCCCGAGCAGAAGGTGGAGTCAGGGGACGACCCCTCACTCCCCACCACTGTCTAGACCCCGCCCCCCTGGCCCTCTCCGCCCTGCAGTGGCGGCGGCAGCTAACGCCTTGTCGCCAAAACCAGAAAAACAAACTAACCCTTTCTGTCCGAAGCCGTGGATGCAGAACAGAGCAGGACGCAAGTTGAGGGAGTGTCAGGATGCAAGCCCTTCATATCTTTGATTAGCCTTCCTGTCTGCTAACATTTGGGCTAGCTGTTAAGCTACCCGAATGGAGGCACTGTCATCGAATCGTGAATGTGCGGGCCAAGGTTCTAAGAACATATTTGTAGTTCTGCCGGAGGACTAACATCCGCACCTGTCTCCTCCCTTGTCCATCTCTGTTGACATCCATGGCTGAAACTGCACCCTGCTGGCGGAGCAGCTTGTAGTCTGCAGTAATCGTGCAATATTTTCAGAATTAACCGTAGAACTCCGCAGCTTCCCCTTCATCTCGGTTCTCCAGATGTTCCAACTAGCCGTTCTCCCGCCTTTGGTGAAGTCATCTCCGCGTGTCCTACGAACACCGTTAGCCATGTACTCATCTACGATCAGTTTGCCCTCGCCTCTTTGTTTTCACGATACGCCGACCGCAAGCAGAATGCCTTTACGTTAGCATGTTAGCACGCTATAACAAGCAAGTCTTATCAGCCATGAACCCTGTCTCGTTCCCCTCTGTGTAGCCCCAAGCTTTGGCTAACGGCTGGAGGCGTGTTGAGCGCTAGTTGTTTCGGTTCTCAGAAATTCTGTCACAGGCCCTGGCTATCTAAGCTACGTCAGCTAGCTAAAAACAAGGCTACACGTCAGGAAACTAGCCAATAATGAATGTCCCGTCAGACGTTTCCCTTTGTTCAGAAGGTGCTCCAGCTTGAGGAACTAGAGGAGAAAACGTTGCGTGCCGCGTAGCATAGCGTCCCAAACGCTAACTCTACTCCTCTGTCGGCGTCGGAGTTTATTTTTTCCTCGCGACAAAACTGGGATTCAGACTCTTTGAAGTGCTAATAAGGGTTATGTGACCTAAAGGTATTTTTTCAGGAAATAACGGTGTGTGTGTGTTTTAAATTTGTGTATCATCAGTGTTTTGTTGAGCACTCATGTGCCAATGCTGTTGCTAACTATGCAGCCGTATCGACAACTCGCAGTTACCAAAGTCGAGGTTGATAAAAGGAAGTGAGGGACCCCCCCCCTCCCCGTCCGTCCGGAACCATTCCAGAACCCTCCCTTTATCAGCTGACAGCAGCAGACCTGCTGATTGGCCGACGCCTCCCCTTTATTTTTTTGTCCCGCTCTGATTTCTACGTTTGATTTCTAGACGGATCTTTCAATGATTGTTGTTACTCAGCACTTTAAGTGATTGACGTCTGTAGTTACAGCCTCTGCGTGATCACACCTCCACTGATTTTTTTTTTTTTGCACAAAGCCCCGTCCCCATCCTGGAAAAAAAAAAAGAAAAAAAAAAAGACACCAATCTGCCGCTGTCTCTCAGGCCACGTGCACACCAGGTTCACACCTGGTGCGTGAACCTGGTGTGTGAACCCATTCATACCCTATGTGACAACAGACCACCGGTCGCCAGGTGCATCTGCTTCGGTCTCCAGGAATACAGGTAGAACGTGATACCTCAGCGACGTTCATGAAGAACCCGCCTCTTTTCACGAACTGTTTACGAAAAATATCCGGCTGAAGAAACGGACCTGGCCTGCTGTAACCCTGGAGGAGAACCCACACCTGAAGAAATCATTCCAAAAATTAGATGTTGTACTTTTCAAATTGAACTAATCGTGACTTTGTAAGGGGGGGGGGGGGGGGTCGCCGGGGTAACCTGTCCCAGCAAGGGGGGTCCGGTTCACGCCTGCTCATGTTTTCCACGCCTTGGTTTCCTGCCGACCTTTTTTCCAAGGTCTTGAAGGTGGTTTGAGATCATAAACCTCTGCACCTGGTCCTGCCCAGATATTTGTGCTGGAACCAGAACCCGCCGCTCCAGATGTTGGGTGGAGGCGACAAAGGGCCGGTTCTTTCCACAGGTGAATCGCTGAGTCGCTGTTTTCCGGACCTTCTGGACCTGGAGGACCTCCTCCCCGCCAAGAGCCGGTTGGGGCTCTGGTCCAGGAGGAACCTCCTCCCTCCCCACATCCTGATCCTGCTGTAAATACGTGAACTAATCCTTTGCCTGCAGAAGAAGGTGGTGCTCGTTGTGTTAGTGTTTTTATACTTGGACCTTATTCTAACTTCTCCTGGAAGCTCTCGCTCGCTTCTTTTTTACCGGCTTGTAAAGAAATAAAGAGAATTAAAGTCAGTCCTGCTTCTGGTGTGTTTGTGTGTGTGTGTGTGTGGGAAGGGGGTTCTGGAGGACAGAATGTCTGAGGAACCAGTAGACAAAGATTTTTGGAAGAGAAGTAGATGGACTCCCACAGAAAAATCACTGCAGCCCAGTGTGTGTGTGTGTGTGTGTGTGTGTGAAGGTCATGTATCACAGCAGTGTTAGAAGCTCATTTCCCTCTAGAATGCCATCCTGGTCGGAGGAGCTCCACCAGGACCACGGACTCCAAGTCCTGGTGTTTGGATAGACCTTGAGACTCCAGGCCTTGACTTTTTCCTCCAAGGCCGGGAGACGAGCGAGCGGCCGGGGCTAATAAATCAAACGGTATAAGTGATAAGTGATCGATAAATTTCCAGGAGAAATCAGGCAAAAGGTGTGAGGACACACTGGGGAGACATGAGCTCAGGGAATTTAAATGTAAGAAAAAAATAATATTGCAGGAAAGTATTTCATTAGAGAAAAAAATAATTTCAGAAAAAAATCATTTTCAAATGCTGGGAAAAATTCAAGATTACGGACAATTATTTGATGATAAAAAAAAAAGTTAAAGACATAAAATAGGATTTTCTAATCACAAACACCTTTAAATTAAAGATTTTAAATGTACAAAAAAAAAAAAAAAAACAGGAAAAAGAAATTCAAATTAATGTTCTGAAAAAAAAAAACGGGCAAATTGTTTCTAGGGAAAAGACTAACAAGCAATGTCTCAGTTGTCAGCCAGTTTTATTTGACCAGAATTATTTTCCTTCATTAAACCTCATTTTTGTGACTTATTTTAAATGACTTCTTGAAAAAAGGATTCATTTAAATATTTTGTTTTCCTCATCTCTTCAGAGGAGCCCGTGGTGCTTTCAGGGTAACGGCACAAGGAGACGGACAAATGAAACGTCATTTTAAAAAAGCAACCTTTAATATTTTAACAATGTACAAGGGGGGGTGAAGCCCATGTGTGCACACGCATGCACAACTGAACCGAGAAAAAGCATCAGCGAAGTGAAACTCGTCTATGAAGCGGTTCCCATGATGATGGGGCAAAAAAAAAAAATTAGTCCCGGGACATGTGGGGTGTATCTTCTTCCTCTTTGCCAAAAATTACTGAGTCATCGTGGAGGAGGGGCACTTTTTAGTACAGAGAAAGTAACTATTAGCCCGTCAACGTTTCACCAGGCAGCGAAAGAAAACAAAGAAAAAAAACAAACCCCAAAAAAAAAACAAAAAAAAAACCAAAAACAGGCAGCTACCGCTTTTTGTGCTAAGCTAGCGCCGGGAGCCGTGCCTCCTCGTTAACCCAATTGGCCGATAACTGCCGCTCCGACCTTCAGACTTCGGGGTTGTTGTCTGGAGTTACGATGGCGACGTCGCGCGGAAGGGAGCGCCTTGTTGCTTTTACGGCGTCCGGATCTAACAGGCCCATTAAAGAGGCATTTGAACGCATCGTTGGCGTGGAGGGAACTCTGGATTGGTGTCACCGGGTTGAAGGTCATCAATCACATAACCGCTGCGTTGACGGTCCTCAGGGGTCGGGGACTCTGACCCCGGCGGGGGAGAAGGGGGGTGGGCGGGCAACGACGACGAGGTTGAATATAATTAAAAAAAAAACAACAAAAAAAAAAAAAAAAAAACACTGGTAGAAAGTGGAGCTGTTAACCTCCTTGGTCATGTGAACCCCCTCCCCAACCCTCTGAGTCTGACGGATCCAGATGTTCCAGAAGCTTCTGAGATCCGTCACGGGCGGAGGAGCTGAAGCTGCTCAGTCCCTGATGTGCTGTGGGCCTTTTTTTTTTTTTTTTTTTTTTTTTATTCCCATGGTGTCATCCTCCTTGGAGGGGGAATCAGGGGTCGAGCAGGCCGGCCACCCATTTGTGGTCCGTCTTCCTCACCCTCTTCAGCTGGCGCATCTCGGCTCGGCTTGGCTCGGCGCCGGCACCGGGTCCGTCCGGCCCGGCTCCAGGGCGCTCCGCTTCCCTTTCCTCCTCCGACTCGTCTTCCTCTTTCTCACTGTCCGTTTCCTCACGCGCTTGTTTGTCTTCTCTGAGGAACACACACACACACCGGGAGGGGGGGTTATCATGACATGCTAAGATGACTCAGCATATCTCCGTTGATAAGCGGGATCCTGTTGTCGGGGGTCACATGACTCGGCCTCCGTGCTTATCGGCAACAGCGGCCGGAGATTAACGCAACCTCAGAGATGGCGTTGTGAACATAAACGACTATATTGCCGACGAAATTGACGACATTAATGTGTCACTGACCTGTAATTACAACGATTACTGTGGGGTAATAACATGTAAATCACATTTATAATGCTGATCAATAATTGACAGCATGCATATGCTGCCTGTTCTGTCAGTTTTATTTTATTTACATTTAAATCTGTAATTCATATTTTACATCTACCATTATACGCTTTTTGTAGTTATTGTTTCTTTGAATTGTGACTTTTGTGTGTTTGTGGGACTGTATGGATAAAAATAAGGTGCCTTACATAAAAAGTATGATTTGGGTATAAAACCGCAATATTAATAGCATTAATTACACATTAATGACAGGTTAACACATTTTAATTCCTGGCAGCGTCACCTGGGTTCTGAGACGGAGATTAGCAGCGACTCGACGAAGACGGAGCAGAGAAAGGAGGTGGCGGGCAGGACGTGGGCCGGCGTCTGCAGCAGCTGCCGTGCACGGAGACAGTGAAGGCAACACGGCGATCAATACGAAAAAATCGACATTCAAACCTGGGTGTGTGTGCGTATGTGTGTGTGTGTGTGTGGACCAACCTCCCTGATGGCTACGGAGCCCGTGGGGAGCTGGATCCTCTCCGACGTCTCCACATCCCCCACTGCCTCCCGCCGCTGTTTCCCTAGCAACAGTTGGAAGGGCGTCATGGCAACGCTGTCGTCTACGGCCAGCTGGGAGAGGGGGGGAGGAAACGAAACACGTGACGCCGACGCCGCCTTTCAAAATAAAAGCCTCTGCGTTCCGATATCTGGATAGCGAAGACGGGCGGAGGTTTTCACGCCACCTGTTTGCCGGACGCCGCCATCTTCTCGTCCTCCGCCTTGGTGCTGAAGGTCAGCAGGTCCTGAGGAAGAGGAGGAGCCGTTAGCGTCGCCGTTGCTAAATCCGAAACCGTGTCTTGGATTTCGAGGGCAGCACCAGGCTGGGCGACAGGAAGTAGAGTTGTGAGCGGTGCGTCCAGCCGCCGGTGTCCAATGGCGTGTCCCGCGGCACGAAGATGCCGTGCTTCACCTCGCCGGAGCACACGGCCTTCTGGGAAAACAGCGGGCGCGGCTCGCTGGGCTGGAAGACGTACACTGAGGGCACGCAAACGCACGAATCAGATATGCCCCTTCGACTTTACGTCTCGAAGAGATGGAAACGGGAAGTGGGCGGCTCACCGTCGGCAAACCCGTCCTGGCTGCAGAACGCCGCCATGTGCTCGGAGGAGGGGTCGTACAGCAGGAGGCTGACGTCCAGCGAAGTGCTCCACTCCACTAGAGAAGGAAAAACATCCATCAATGCAGCCATATGGGGGGGGGGGGCGTCTACTAGCTCCTGCCCAAGAAGTACTTCTAGTCAGCTGGGTCCGGCAGGTGTGCAGTACCTGGGAATGTGTAAAGGCTTCCTACGGCAGCAGGGATGATACTGGTTGTGTAATAACTGTGTAATAGTAGTGTGTTAGTGTGTCATAGCAGTGTAATTGTATATTAGCATGTAATAGCAGTGTGTTAGCAGTATAAGAGTGTATTAGCTGTGTAACAGCATTGTGTTCGCAGTGTAGTTTATTAGCAGTGTAATAACTGTAGTATTGTGATACAGCGTAATAGCGGCAAATCAGTAATTGTATATTAACCATGTAATCACATATAAACATGTAGTAGCTGTAGTCGTGGAATATTAGTTCTATTCTCTAACTGTATTTCAAGTGAAATAACTGTACTAGCAATGCACCGATTGTAAAATAGTGGACATGCGCTGTGTACTAACTAATAGTGGTGTAACAACTATGTATTAACTGTACCAACAGTATCGTATCGCCAATGTGTCATCACTAAGAGCACTAAGAGTACTAGCTGTGCACAAACTAATAGTGGTGAAATAACACCGTGGGTCACTCACAGCTGCAGGTCAGCAGGTTCCAGCAGCAGAGCATCCCCCTCTCCGTGGTTCCCACCAGATACTTGGAGCACGTCATTCTCCCGAAGCACAGATGCCTGGAGCAGGAGGTACAGTCAGATCTCGGCGACTGACCCCCCCATCCCTCCCACCTCCACCCCCCCCACTTCACATATTTCACCGGATTAGATGGAGTTTCCTCCGAGGGGCTTCGAGCGAGAACACCCACCGAGAAGCACTGCCTGGGAAATAATGAGTCTGAACCCAGGATTTCACGTGGTGGCCGCGTTCAGACGGCGCTGCACCACAAACCCCCCCCCCCCTCCACCTCCACCTCCAACCAAAGAAAACTTAGAAAAGCGAGAAAGTCAGACTTAAATTTGCCTCAGGTTTTGCTGAACTGAAGGCTTTTCCCCCTCTGGCGAGCGTGTGATCCACCGCTAAGGGTTGGGGGGGTGGAGGAGAAGGTGGAGCAGCTGTCCAAACACTGCGGACGCCGGGGCGGAGAGCGGCTCCGCTTTCAGGACAGGGGTCGGGGTTCACGCCGTGGTTCCTGAGGAGGTGGTGCACCTCCGACCGCACCTCCACCTGGACCATCAGCGGAAACCCACGGAGCAGACAGGAAGTGGTTTGGAGGTGCTGGCGAGGGTGGAGATGGCGTGTGTGTGTGTGCATGCACACACACACACACGCACGCACACACGCACACACGCACACACACAGGAGCAGCGCTCAGGTGGGTCTAGCAGGTTCCACTCTCCAGTGTGTGTGTTTGTATGTGCGCGCGCATGCGGTGTCCTCGTTGACCCCGAGCCCCTTTAAGAAAACGCCTGCCTGCATTTCTGAGACTCCGGCAACGTTGCGAAACCGCAGCCCCCGTTCCCTTTTTTTTCCCCTCAGCCAGCCTCAGTGTGTGCAAAGGTCAGAGAGCTGTGTGTGTGTGTGTGTGTGTGTGTTGGAGAACATTGTAAGACACCTTTTGGAAATCTGCAATTAATAGATGAATTGATAAACAAACACACTGTGTGTGTGTGTGTGTGTGTGTGTGTGTGTGTGTGTGTGTGTGTGTGAGCGCGCTGACCTGATGGCGCCTGGCGGCTGCGACAGTGTGACCAGCAGCTCCCAGGAGGCGGGGCTCCACAGCGTTACCACCTGAGCGAAGCTGACGGCGAGCAGCGAGCCGTCGGCTGAGGCGCAGCAGCGCCGCGGCTCCTGACCGTGGAAGGAGCCCACGAAGTCACACGACCATGAGGACGCCTCATCTGGCGGGAGAGAGGTTGGGGTGACGTCACTCAAAAACGCTCGCCGCCAAAAAAGAAAAAAAAAAAAAAAATCACGGAAAACATGGCTGCCGCCCCTCTTCCATGACAATTCCCCATAAATCCAAGCATTAGATTAACATTCCTGACCCCCCCCACACCTCCCCATTCTGGAAATAATCCCGCCGGCCCGGAGGGGGCGGGGCTTAGGACCCTCACCACTGTCGTCGGCGTTGGTGCGCCGCCAGGCTTTGAAGAGGCCGTCCCGGCTGGCGGTGACCAGCGTGGCGTTCCTGGCGTCGCTGCAGCAGAAGCACATGCCCAGGATCCCGGCGTCATGGGGGGCCGTGATGGTGGTGTTCAGCACGAAGCTGTGGGTTGGTCGCCCGCGCACACACACACACACACACACACATATACAGAGTGAAATCCCATGCGCTCACCTGAACCCGGCCTGGCGCGTGTGGCCTGCCGAGCCCCCTTTCTTATTGATATCCCCTGGTACCACGGCGACGGCGCTTCAGGCGTTAACCCTTCGTTGCCATGGATGTGTGTGGCGTGAGGAGTGGGTTAACATCTGCCAATCACCCTCCCCGCTGAATTAAACGCCGGCAAACTACCGGCAGTTTGGATTGGCAGGAAAATTTGGCTGGTTCTATGACGACTTTTCCAAAACATGCAACGGTGTGTGTGACAGGGAGATTACAGACTACCCCTCAGATTACAGTGCTGACGCTGCAGAAACACTGAATTGGAGGTCATGTGAATTTTGTGGTACAAACAAAGAGCGAGGGGTGGGGGGAGACTTTCTCCTCACACACACACACTTTGCTGAGTTACAGCAGTTCTAAAACTGAAGACCTATCCTAGCCAATCAGGCACAACCAGGATGAGATGGGCCCATTTCCAGCCACAATGAAGAAGCGGTTGTGGAAAAACCGGCGTACCTCTGGGACGCTGGGTCGAAGGCCCACAGCTTCAAGGTGACCTCCACCTGGCCGTCCCTCTGCGGCCACTCCTCTGCTGTGGCCAGACAGCTGCCGCTGGCGTCCAGAGCAGCGGCCACCACCTCGATCTGCTGCAGGCCGGCCTCGTGGATCAACTCCTGCTGCACGATGTCGAGCTGCAAGCACGAGCACGCACAAGTAAGCGCCCGGAACGCCGAAACATATGGGTGGGGTAGATTTGCTGCCCTCATGTGGTCAACGCAGGTATCACTGCTGCCGCTCACAGACATTTAATTTGAATATTTGTATTATCCGCGTTAATATTTAATTCTGCAAGACTCACGTTGAAGAGCAGCTTGTCCCTCTGCAGCGAATAGAACTGCAGATGACCCGGCTTCCCGTTCAGAACCAGCGCTTTGGTGCGCGGGTCTACCATCAGCTCCACCCTCAGGCTCTCAGCTGTACGGGGAAGGGTTGGGTCGTCATTTGAGGTCCAGTTATCACAGCAACAGGCATGTCAGCAGAAGGGGACTCACTTTTGACCAGGCCCTGGATGACGGCCGACACCTTCACGCAGCCCTGGATGATGGTGATTTCTGAGGGATGACACGCCGCGTGAGGTTACCAACATCTATCTGTGTGTTTGAATCATGCTAACAAGAGAACCAGACTAGTAGCTTGTGTTAGCATTGTGCTAACACTACTATAGTGTAGGGACAGGACCCTGGGTTTAACAAACACTGTGTGTGTGCATTGGTATCATCAGTTGCTGCTAGCATAGACAGAACAAGGCCAGCAAGCTTGTGTTACCAATGTACTAATACTACTATAGCATGGGGCGGGACCCTGGGTTTGACAAACATTGTACGTGCATGCTCATATCGTGTGTTCGTCAGATTGCTCTTGTTTTTGTCTTTTAAGAAGTCATTTAAGTTCTTGATAGTAGAACCATGTGGTCTTGTGCATTGTTTCTCGTATTTCTCGCATTCTGAGTACTTTCATCGTGCCTCTTGACAGAGGCGACCACACCATTAATGGGAGCGCAAGATCACTCTTCAATGACATGGGGGAGTTAGCAACATTCACAGGGTGTTTCATGAGACCTGTCATGTGTTAAACATTTCGTAAAAAATAATATCCTGGGTCTGCTGAATGGTAATGTTAAAGCAGCGTACATCTCCAGAGTCCTCCACATCCTGGCAGGTCGGATCACAACCTGAAGCCTCTTTGGAGAAACCTGTGACTACCAGAATGCTATGAAGGTGGTCGGAGGCTGAGCAGATAGCATATACTGCTTTCCCAATAATAAACCATGGGTAACTATTGAAAAAGGTAGCATGAGGAGATGTGACAAAGAGGAATTGAAGAAGGTGTTGATTAAACTGAGGTAGAAGATGGCGAGGAGTCTTAAAGGAGGAAGTTGGAGAGCTAACGTCAACAAAACAACATGAGGGTGGTGTGGAGTGGTCTGAGAACCGTCACGAGAAAACCTCCAGAGGGGCAAAGAATTAAACCTGTCCTGATACCGAGCACAATCGTATCAGCGGCTGCAGAATAACATTCGAAGCATTGGTTAGAGTTGTGTGAACACGTTTGACGCGTTAGTTAGTGTCGTGCTAACACTTTCGAAGCATTGGTTAGAATTGCGGCAACGCGATTGAAGCGTTAGCGCTGTGATAGCATATTTGAAGCATTAAATAGCATTGTGCTAACATTACTTCAATGAAGGATGTCAAAAGGATGGGACCCTGGGATAGACACACACTATGAGTCTGTTTGGGTGCGTGTGTGTGTGTGTGTGTAAACCCGATCCCGCTTGTCTTACTGTTGTCGGCATGCGACGTGCAGAACAGTGATCCATCGGGCGACACGGTGATGGCGGTGATGGCTGCACCTAGGCGGGGCAGGAAGTCCATCTCGCTCTCCTGATCGTATCTCCACTGCACCAGCACTGACTCGGCACCACCGCTCAGCAGGTTGGTGCCTGCGGGATAGAAAGGAACACACACTTGTGAGCAGACACAATGGCACCAACTTGTGTGTGGATCCATAAAGGTGGCGGGCCGCACCTTCGGGGGTGAAACACAGCGAGCTGACGGCGGCATGGTGCCAGTGCTGCATGGAGTAGGTGTACTCCTTTTGTTGGTTGAAGTTTCTCCTGGTAACAGAAACCTTTCCCGTCAGAAAAACAACCTCCTCCCACAACGCTATTATTCTGAAATCCACCGTTAAAGACCCTCTTTATGATTTTATTCCTTTATTTTAATCTTGTGGGCGGCCATCCAGATCGACCATCTGGTTCTGCTTGGGATACTCAAATTAAAAGCTTTAACTGACAAAATTAACAGTGTACTGATTTGAACGATAAAAAATGCAATGAAGTGAATTCGAAGAGTGATGTATCGAGAAAATAATGAAAATATAAAAGTAAAAAATCGATTATAAAAACAAACAGAACTTTTACATAAAATAGGAAAAAATAAATTGTGTTTTGTAAGCTGGGCCACCACTAGGGGCTACTAATATCCACACCAAGAGTTTGGCAGAATTGTGTGGTCAAGATCGATAAATAACTGCCGCTAACTGTGTGTGTTCCCTCTCACCAGCGCCGGATCTTCCCATCCTCGTGTCCCGTGACGATGCAGTCGTCTATGGGATGACAAGCCACGCAGGTGAAAGCATTGCTGCCCCCCTTCATGTTGAACTTGCTCAGGGAGAACCTGCGGGGGAAGCACCAACATCTTCACACCCCTGTGGTCTCCAGATGTTCCCCTCCAGATATTCATTGGGGGCAGGGGCCATCTCACCGGTAGGACTTCTGCTTCTTGAAGAAGAATACCTCCAACTGCAGCTCCCTGACTGAGGCGAGGAACTCCCCCTGTCGGGGAACAAACATGGACGGGAGTTGTGTGTGTGTGTGTGTGTGTGTTTGTGTGTGTGTGTGAGGAGGGGTGACATCATCAGCTGGGCGACAGACATGGATACTTTCAAAGTCCGTGATCCACGGACTGATACACCCGACACTCTTTCAATCAATTATCAATTAATACCCAATAGGGAGAAAACGGTAAATGGTTCTTACGAATCGCAACGTTTCCTGATTGGCTGATGAGACGTAAATGTGTGTGTGTGTGTTCACTCACCCCTCTGCCAAAGGCGATGGCCGCTGGATTGGGGCTGACTCTACTGAGGATGGAGGACACATCTTTGGCCTCCACCTGCTGATCATTGCTGATCGGCAGACGCACAGCTACCAGCTGGAACCTGGCTGGAAAACACACACACACACACACAAGCTGTAATCATAGTCTCTGGCGCCCCTGGCGTCCAAACGTGGTAATTGTACATTTTCACTCACCACGTGACACCACAGGGTTGAAATTAAAACATGCTTTAAAGTGTGTTTTTTTTCTTAAAACTAATAAAAATCTAGATGTAAAATATGCATAATATTTGATGACACGATTGTCAAAGCAAAAATGTCCTTTGCTGAGTTGGGAGAAAGAAAAACAAGAAAAAAAACTTCCTTCAATGGAGTTTTCATTAAGTATTAAATAAATTATGACTTCTTACCATATATATTATATCTATTTCAGATAAATAACCCTTCAAAGACGATAATGGTAGACTAAGAACGGTGGATGAGGGTAGAAGAAAACCTACTGCATTTGAGGTCACTGGTCAACGGGGTAACGGCAAAGAGGACGCCCTCATGGTGGCTGGAGCCATGGAGGGAGTGCATCGGGTATCCAACAACATAGGTCTAGAAAATCACCACACCATGTCACATGTAGGATACATTCATGCATGCACACACACATAAATGCAAGCTACAGCAGTCATCATTTCCTGGGGCTCTACCTTGATGAGAACACCGTCAGTGAAGTCCCACAGCCTGATGGTACCGTCCAGAGAGCAGGAGTAGGCCTGCATGTGCGCGTGCACGCAAACACACACACACACATATATATATATGATCAAATAGTACTAAAGTACAGAGCGGGTATCTGGAAGATGGGGATCCAGGGAAGTTATGCAGACTGATGATGTTAAAAGGACCGCTTTAAGTTGAATACAATTTCCCTGTGTGTATCAGAGTGTGTGTTGCAAACCTGCAGATGGTTGGACGGTTTGAGCAGGATGCCGGTGACGAGGTCTGTGTGTCCACGCAGCTGCTGGACACACTCCTCCGTGGATGTGCTATGCACCCTCACACTCTCCCCGGCTGCACACAACAGGAATCTGAGAACAAACACATTTCAATTTTACAACATATGTTATGTTAATTTGAAAGTATCAAACACATTTCTAAGTAAATATTGAATAAGCTAAATTTGGTTAAACAACACAATAACGATCATAGAGGCATCCCAATGTTTTCATATCACCATGTGTTACTAAGGGAGAATCACTTTATGGCACATGAGCGGGTTTGCCACTCACTTCCATGTGTTTTCCGACGGAATATACTTTTAATCCACTTAAGAACCGGACACCGAAAGCTGTCACGCAACAAGCTTCTCAATTTAACATTACACGTTTGATTTTGGTGCCGGGCGGTATTTTAAAACTTCCGGCAACACTCTTGTAAACAGTTTGATGATGTTCGCTAGTTGCGCTATGCTAGTGGCTAGCACCGGCTTCAGCTAAGGTTCCGACCGGAGCGACGACACCGCCGGGCTACTCTCCATCACGTGGAGGTCACAAACTACACCGGCCGGGGAAATGCCAACTCACCGGGAGTCCCGAGTGACGACCGGCGGCCTGAAGCATATTTTACTGCCGCCGCGGTGAACCACGCGGATCTCCCCGTCCTCCACCATGTTTTCGGTCAGCCGTGACCTCTCACGTCATCCTCCTTCAGTTCAGCGGGCGGACTGACTCACTACCGCCCCCTAGCGGCCCGGAGAGTTACTGCACCATTCGCTGTGTTCGATAATAGAATGGGACAGAATGGAATTGAAAAGCTTGATTGACATTTAAAGTGCAATACGACGAGTTTAAAGTGCATCTCTGCAGTGCATTCACAAGGTATTTAAAAATGAAACATACACACGTGTATCAAATGTACAGATTGCGATGTTTGAAGGAGCAATACAGGAAATGGTTCCTGCCTGGTGCCATCAGACCAGACCTGGAAACTCCAACATCTCCTATACGCCATCCCGATGAACAAAATGGTCATCTAATTTTTTCTATATGTATTAAATCCATCCTCTGCCATATCTACATTTCTATGTAGCGAAAGAAGACGTTAAGTTATTTGGTGTGAATGAGTGGATGGTTCTCTTTGGGAGTGACCAGGATGGATAGGATCAGGAATGAGTCTATCAGAGGGACGGCACATGTTCGATGTTTTGGAGAGAAGGTCAGAGAAGCCAGACTGAGATGGTTCGGTCATGTACAGAGAAGAGATAGTGAATATATTGGTAGACGGATGCTGGAATTGGAGCTGCCAGGCAATAGGTCTCGAGGAAGACCAAAGAGAAGATTTATGGACGTAGTGAGAGAGGATATGAAGGTAGCTGGTGTGAGAGAGGAAGATACAAAGAATAGGGTTAGATGGAGAAGGTTGACTCGCTGTGGCGACCCCTGACGGGAAAAGCCGAAAGAAAAAGAAGAAGAAGTGTGAATGAGTGGATGGTTGTACGTCTCTATTTGTGACCCTCTGATTGATTGACGGTGAACCCCACCTCTCGTCCAATCACAGCTCCAATACCCTGCAACTCCAAGTGCAGGGGAAGCCTGACTGATGATTAATGAATTACATTTTTATTAGACTTATAGAGCATTACAGAACAATAACAGTGCCATGCATGTTTTTTTCAAAGCTGCTGCGACTGCTGTAGTGTTCACGCCCCCAACCCGCCCATGCCTTGCTTGTGGGCGGGGGCAGCAGGTGCATGCACGCTTAACACTGGTTCTCACTTCCTACTTTTGACAGACAAAAAAGAAAGTCAGAGGGGGAAACAGGTGCACATGCGGAGAGAGGCAGCGCTGAGAAAAACAGCGTGTCAACAAACTTAGCACAGGCCGAGCAGAGCCTCTGATGAGCCTCTGTTTGGATCCTCTCTGACTCGGTTTCTCCTCCCAAGTGGTTCTTCTCTAGTCACCCGACCGCAGCATGAGCCAGTGGCAGCAGATCCAGCAGCTGGAGATCCGGTTCCTGGAACATGTGGATTATCTCTATGACGATAACTTCCCCATGGACATCCGTCAGGGTCTGGCCGGCTGGATCGAGGCACAGGACTGGTGAGTCCTCAAAAGAGCTGGGATCCTCGCGCACACACACACACACACACACACACACACACACGCACACACACACACCATCTAGTCTACCCTGTTATATTATCATCCATGACATTCAAGTCACTTTGTCACTACAAGTGTTTTTTTGTGTTATTTTCATGTATTTGTCTTTTATTCACTCTTTTTTTTCTGACATTTTTGTGCATTTGTATGTGTTTTTTTAACAGCAATTTGTAATTAAGTCCTGTCAAAGGCCACTTGGGGGATCAGTGAGCCTCCCACTAAAAATGAAGCATCTGTATAAAGTATCTGTCTTTGCGAAATTCGATGGAGAGCTGAAAACCTTCAGTTAACCTCGACACAGGATGACAATGCACACACTTTGTGTGTAGAAGACCCTTGGTTTCCCCCCTTTCCTCCTTTCTTTTCTGTTTTCACCTCCTCGTTGTCTGCAATGTTTGCAGGGACATGGCGGCAAACAATGAGTCGATGGCGTCAAGGCTTTTCAGTGAACTCCTGTCCCAGCTGGAGCAGGTCCGTTCCCAGGAGTGCAACTTCCTGCAGCGGCACAACTTCAAGATTATCCAGCACCAGCTGCAGGTGGGTCACCCCCCCCCCCCCCCCCATCCCTCGGGTTCAACCCTGACCCCCTGAAGTCTAAGGCAGAACAGTCTGCTCCAAACTGCGCTCTACAAAAAAACAAACAAAAAAATTTGTTCAAATAAATGAGCGTGTCATCAGCAAAGTGTGAAAAAAGTAATACATAGATATTTACTGGTGTGTAGAGACAGTGCCACTGATCTAGCTTGGAATTACATATACTATAAAGCGATATGGGCCAACCGGGATCTCGCTGTGTGTTCTCTCTATGTTCCTCTGCCTTGTTCTCCCCATGTTCTTCATCCAAAGGTTCACTCTGAGCTCTTGCTGCAACTGCCAGCTTCTTATTGATTTTCATTTCCCAAAACACCAAGAATTTCTTGCAGATTTTAACACTTTCAGACATCCTAGTTGCAGAATTTTGAATTTTCAGTAGATTTTAGATCATTTCACCATAATTCGAGAGGGTTAATTTCATTGCTATCAGTGAAGTTCCTCTATTTTCGCGGTAGCTGAAATGATGAGCTGAAATGATGACAATTGTCTTTCACACGAGTAGTGCTCTAGGAAACACAACACCTCTCTGCGATTATTTGTCTTCAATGTTCTGAAGAGCGGCTCCTGGTTGTCGAGCTGCAAGGCACTTGTGGTCATAGCATGCTGAAGTCACACATTTTATTCTACAAAACAGATAAAATTTGCAGAACAAACCAGTGAGCCTCAAAAACACTACTTCCTGTATTTGTTCGTACGCGTGTGTTTGTGTGTGCTGGTGTGTACGAATGAGGAAGCAGTTACTTTTCTGTGGTCGCTCGGTGAGTTTGTGGCTTGCCGGTATGTGTGATGTTTATATCTTTGAAAAGCAAGACGTATTCAATTTACATCATATAATTCTTGGCAACATCTTCTTGTCTTGGAAACTGCACTTGAATTTCTCCACTTGAAGACGTTTCAGTCCTCACCTGAGAGGCCTCTTCAGTTCCCAATGAGGAGTTTCCAAATATAACTGCCAGGGGTTTGTGTGGGTCTAGGTTATGGTGGCTTGTTGCATAAATGGTAGAGTTGATCCCAGGAAACCAGGTGTAAAGGGGGTTGTTATCTTAATGGGATGTTGTTCAGTGGGACAAAAGAGCAACTCAGTGGGATTATAGGGATTGGATTGTGAAAAAGTAAAGCTGAACAAAGGATTGAAACCTGTTGGGTCACATGAACTGAGGCTCATATGGACGTTACTGGGGACAGTTTCTGATGATGGGTCTTTCCTGGTTATATGGACGGTGCAGACGTGGCTGATCCGTGCGTGCAAATCCCTCATGGTATTGATCTCAGTTGTACGTTTATGAAAGGTTGTGTCCGAGGCCCACAACTCTGTTCAGAGATGTCTTTTTCTGTTTTGTCAAAGATGGCTCCTTTGACACCTCTCTTGAACCATCCACAGACATTGCTGTCTGCAAAAGAATGGCCCTTGTCCTTGTGCGTGGACCACAGAGTTCTATCCTTAGGTGGTGGTCCTCATGTGTTGGGCCATCCAATGTAGACGTCATCACAGTCCTAAGTGCAAGTGAGAGAAAACACCACATACATCTTGTGCCTGGTTGTTTTGTTATCGGTGTGCACCAGTTTTTGCCTCAGGGTGTTGTGGGGTTTGAAATGTACTGGTATATGGTGTTTGTTGAAAACCATTTGGTTCATGTATTATCGTTATTATTACTTTTTTACTACTATCAATAGTAGAAGTAGTTGTAGTTTTGAAGGTGTTATTAACGTTAAGTTGGTCATGTCACAAAAAAAAAGCATATATATTTTTTTAAGAAAATGTATTTAAGATCTAGTTGGTTTACTTGTATTTTTAGCAATGTTTATTAATTACAACTTTTTTGTTATTGAGTGGGAAGTCACCGGGGCAGGGCTAGAGTTGGGCAGCTGGCCTCTAACTGGCCCTCTCGCATCTTTAACACTTACGTAATTATAATAACGGAGAAACGAAAATACTGTTTTGAAGACTTGAATGCATCATGGGTGTGAAAAGATAGTTCTATAATTGGAGAATGATTTCGATCTCGAAGGCGGCATGAGTGAGCAAACGTCTCCACCTCAAACTCTGCATATCTGTCACTCCAGTCCACTTAATTTAGTTTTGAAACAAATTCACAGGGACTATGTATGAAATCAGTCTTGATGGATGAAAAACATTTGTTCATACTTTTAATGTCAAATATGACTTAAAATACAATTTGAAATGAGCAATATTTGCCTGCTTACCTCGTTTATTGTGCAAAATGGCTGAAAATGAAGAGTTAACACATGAATAATAGTAACGTGGAAGGACACAGTTAAGGTCTTTCGGGGGAAAGCCCGTCTGCTGCTGACAGACAAACATCTCATTGCATCCCTTTTCCTCTGGTGCTTCAGTGTGAAACTGCTGAAAATGTCAAGGTGGTGTTGTTTTGACTGATCAGTGTGTTGCTGTGGCGTTACCGTCGCAAACCGGAAAGCATTTCCGGGCGAAAAATGCTTTTGTTCCTCCCACAGAGAGAGGTTTTATGTACTTTTATGTACTTTTTTTTTGCGGTGAGCAAATTTCCTCGCAACTATGATAAGTGTGTGTGAGTGTGGTAGTCAGCAGATATATGACAAAGATTATGTGCGCCTTCGGTGACATTCAAAAACAGGAAAACCTTTACTTGACCATGAAAAATCATCAAAATTCTTTTGTATTTTATGCCCCCCAGCCCTTCAAGTTAATTATTTATCTGGTGGGAACAAGTTAAACATTTGATGGGACAAGTTAATTACATTGCATGGATGATTTGATTACTGAAGGCAAATATCTTGTGGGAAAAAAATATTTTCATCGGAATAAGAATAAGAATAAGAATAAGATCAGCTTTATTTATCCTGAAGGAAATTGTTGAATTGTTCATAGAGGAATTATTTATTTAGGATGCGCTGTAGTTTTCTGGTGTAAATAGTATCCAGTTGGAACAAATTAATTGTGCTGTATAGCTATATTAGGGATCCATGTTACATGTCTTGTTGGAAAAACTTAATTCTCTTGCATAGGCAAATTGCTTATCCTGGTGAAACATCTTGTGGGAAATAGTTTGACATTGAAAGGGATGATTAAATTTGCTTGATCAAGCAAATATATTTTGTGGGAACAACTTAAATATCTTGTGGGAATAAGTTAATTATTTTTAGCGGCCAATTTGATGATCCACTTCAATCTTGGATCATCAGTCTCCAATCATATGTTGTGCGATGATTACACTGCAGTAAAACATCGAGTGAAATATCTTGTCACAAGTCATTTCATTTCCAAGGCAAATTCAATTATGTAAGTCACATACATTGTAGGATCCAGTTAATAATGTAATGAGATGATCACGTTTGATGGATTGAGTTAAATATGTCATATATCTTAAGTTAATTATGATGCATGACCAATCTGATTATCTGGGTATATTATTTGTGGGAACAAGCCACTTAAGATGCATGGCCAATTCCATTGTGTCTTTTGGGAAAAAGACGATTATGTTTCATGGCAAATGTGATAGTTTAAGTTGCATGGCTTGTGGGAACAAATTAGATTTCTTGTGGAAACAAGTTCAACATATAGAGGTATTGGGTGTGTGTTGTTTTCTTGCATGAACAGTTTCCTGTGGGAACAAGATAATAACATTTAGAAAAAAAAATCACAAAAAAAAACAACTTGGCCTGTGTGAGGTAACTAACCGTAGAATAACGTGTTCCTACAAGATGATGAACGCGTCTGCATGGGTTATTCATCGAGAACAATGGATCACACGTCCCTGAATGATGCAAATGAGCGACCGTCAGAGGGATTATGAAAGAGTGACGGTGGATTTCCTCGAAGGAAGCGTGTTATTTGTCCCTTCCTCTAAAATTTTGTTCTCAACGGTTCTGGAGTGGAATGGAGAAAAACCAGTTGTTGTTCCTGGTAGGCACAGCAACTGGCGCTCTGAGCGAAAGTGCACCGTTTTACGGTATGGAGGCACGTCTTCCTGGACGAGCCTCCGCGGCGCTCAGGTATTTGGAGGGCGACCTCCTCGTCCGGCCTGAAGAAGCCCGAGCTCGGGTTCCTCCACACTGAAGCTGTGAGACCTTCAGAGGGTGACGGAGAAGGGGAATTACTACACACACACAAATCACAACTTGTTTGAGCTAACGCTAT